>NW_007259325.1:394051-458106 GCF_000164805.1 Carlito syrichta
CTCCTCCTCCTCTCCTCCTCTTCCTCCTCCTCCTTCTTCTTCTCTCTCTCTCTTTCTCTTTGTTAATCTGGACAGGGGTCTGTCAGTCTTTTTTATCCTTTCAAATAACTAACTTTTGACTTGATCTTTTGTATCTTTTTTTAGTCTCAAATTTATTTGTTTGTGCTCTGATATAATTTCTTTTCTTCAACTAGTTTTGCTTTTAATTTGTTCCTGTTTAATGAGATCCTTTAGATGAGATTTTGGATTATTTATTTGGGATCTTTATATTTTTATGATGTGGGTGTGAAGTGCAATAAATATTCCCCTCACATAACTTTAGTGACCTCCCAGAGGTTTTTGTATGTTATGTTCATATTTTCCTTTGTGTCAAATAATTTTTTCATTTTTGTCTTGATTTTATTTTTTACTTAGAAATTATTCAGAAGCAAGTTGTTTATTTTCTTCTTATTATTATTATTTTATTTTAATGAGGTGGGCTACAATTCAGGATTAGATACATCAGTGGTCAATGTACAAGTGAACTTTTGGACTTCCATTGGTTCTCAATTCACCTGGGTTAGGAGCAGTTACCCTTATTGATGTTATGTGCTCCCCTCCGCCCTGGCAGTGTCCCACTACAGTCAATCTCTTTCTTGTTGTATTATAATAGATGTTCAGAATCCACTTATAAGTGAGACTTGTGGTACTCAGTTTTTCGTTTCTGTGATAGATCACTGAGTTTTATAGACTCTAAATCCATCCAAGTTGCTGCAAAGTCTATAATTTTTTTAGTTTATTTAGTAGTTGCTTTATAAAACCTAGTGCTACTGTGTTGCATGCATATATGTGAATGATGGATATTTCTTGTTGATGGATTGAGTCTTTTCTCATTATGAAGTGTCCTTCCTTTATAAATCTTTGATAACTTGAAGGTTGTTTTTCTTATATTAAAATTGCCACTCCTGCCTTTTTGTGTTTTCCATTTGCCTGAAAGTTTGTTTTACATCCACTAACTTTTAGTCTATGGGTGTCCTTTGTAGTGAGATGCGTTTCCTGAAGACACCATATTGTTAGGTAGTGCTTTCTTAATCCAGTTTGCCATTCTGTGTCTTTTCAGTGCTGCATTTGGTCTATTCTTGCTGTTGAATTGTACCCTTTATCATTATGTTGTGTTCTTCATTTTTTAAAAACTTATATTGTCTGAAGTCTGTTTTATCTGATATAGGAATGCTGACCCCTAATATTTTTTGTTTTCCATTTGCATGGTAGATCTTTTCTATTTCTTTACCTTGAGTCTAAGGGATGGGTCTCCTGGAGACAGCAGATGAATGTGTCATTGTTTTTTAAATCCAGTTTGCCACTCTGTGTCTTGTAAGTCAGGCATTAAGGCCATTGCTATTCAGAATAATTTGTGTATATGTGAGGATTTGTTTCTGTCATAGTGTTGTTGAGGAGTTGATTAGTTTTATGAGTGATTTATATGGTCTGTACACTGTGTGCTTACTTGTGCTGTTTTGCTAGGTAGCACTGTTCTTTCATTTCCAGCTTTAGAAATCTCTGAAGTGTCTCTTATAGTAACCAGTCTTGAGGTGACAAATTCCATTAGCACTTGCATGTCTGTGATGCACTTCATTGCATTTGCATCTTTGAAACTTAGCCTGGCAGGTAAGAAGTTATTGGCTGGCATTTTTCTTCTTTAAAAATGCCATAAACGCCAGGCTTGGTGGCTCAGCCTATAATCCCTCGCCTTTGGGAGACTGAGGTGAGTGGATTGCCTGAGCCCATGGGTTCGAAACCCACTTGGGCAGGCGAGACCTCATCTCTACAATAAATCAAAAAAATTAGCCAGGCATGGTCGTGTGCGCCTGTATTTCCAGCTACTTGGAAGGCTGAGGCAGAAGGATCGCTGGAGCCCAGCAGGTCAAGGCTGTGGTGGCTGGGAGCGGCCACTGCATTCCAGTCTGGGCAACAGTGAGACTCCAACTCAAAAAATAAAAATTAAAATTAAAAATAAATAAATAAATAAAAATGTCATAAATGTGCCCCCTATTTCTTCTGACTTATAAGATTTCTGCTGAGAGGTCCTCTGTTATTCCGATGGGTCTCCTTGATCAAGGTTTTATCTCTTCTCTCTAGCTGACTTGAAGATTTGTTTTCATACTAACCTTGGATGATCTGATGAATATGTGCCTGAGAGATGGTCCACTCATATAGTATCTCGCAGGAATTCTCTGAATTTATTGTATATCTGTGTCAGCTTTCTAGCAAGATAGGGGAAGTTTGCATGGGTTATGTCTCTTATTACTTTCTCCAGAGTGCTCCCATTTTCCCCTTCTCTCAGAAATGTCCATTAGATGTAGATTTGGCATCTTTACATAATTCCATACCTCTCAAAGGTATGAAATTATAAAAATGGTTGAAAATTCTGTCAAAATATTTAAAGTGAAAGGCCAGTCACTGGCAGCTAATCATTGTAAACTTTGATCTTCAAAAAATGTTTCTGCTGGGTGTGGTGGCTCAGCCTGTAATTCCAGCACTTTGGGAGGCTGAGGCAAGAAGATTACCTGAGCCCTAAGGTTCGAGACCAGCCTGGGCAATTTGGTGAGACCTCATCTCTACAGTAAATCACAAAAACTAGTTGGGCATGGTGGTGTGCATCTATAGTTGGAAGGCAGAAGGAATGCCTAAGCCCATTATAGTTCCCATTACTTGGAGGCAGAAGGAATGCCTAAGCCCAGCAGGTGGAGACTGCAGTGACTGTGAGCATGCCATTGCACTCCAGCCTGGGCAACAGAGCGAGACTCCAACTCAAAATAAAAAGTAAAAATAAAAGTAAAAGAAAAAAATGCTTCAAAGTTATAGGAGCAAATATTTCAAAATAAAAATAATCGGTCATAACAATAATTATAAAACTTATCCTTGTACAGGGATTCACAATATCACTTATGAAACATAGTATTTACAGTATCTCATTTGACCTGTGCAGGAATATTTGCAATAGGATTATTATTTTCTCTCTTTCATAGATGAGTAAAATGAAAGTCAGAATAAATAACTTAAAACTACTAAACAAGTAACAAGTGGTCTTCTTGAGAAATATTTTTCTGATTTCAAGTTTTGTTTTGTTTTGTTTTGTTTTCGAGTTGGAGTCTCACTTGGTCACCCAGACTGGAGTGCAGTGGCCATTCCCGGCCACCGTAGCCTCGCCTGCTGGGCTCCGGCGATCCTTCCGTCTCAGCCTTCCGAGTATGTGCTACCATGCCTGGCTGATTTTTTTATTTATTGTGGAGATGAGGTCTCGCTGCCCAGGCGGGTCTCGAACCCTCAGGCTCAGGCAATCCACTCACCTCAGCCTCCCAAAGGCGCAGGATTACAGGCTGAGCCACCAAGCCCAGCTTGATTTCAAGTTTTATATGATTGCTTTATTGTTTGTATATGAAAAGATTAATTTTAGAAGGACGGGGGCTATTGAACTGGATCTATCCTGTGTGATCCTATGTACAACAGTATGCCAGTATTGTCTGGGTCACTATAAAAATATACACATTTGATCCTGAAGAGTTGAGGCTATATTAATTATTAGATGAATAATAATAAATAGCAACATCTCTAAATGTAATAACATTGAGCTTCACGCATTTCTGGCAGGTCTCTGTTGTGCTGTTAAGAAGTAATATTTCTACCCATGTTTTGTTCCCTGAAGTGGAATGCTACCCTTGTGTAAATTTAATGTTCTTCTCACCAGTCAAATGAAAAATCAGACTAAAAATAGCTAGATATATTCAGATAGTTACTGAGATTGCTCATACTAAATACCAATTTGTAATTATCTGACCAAATAAAATGTGATACTATAAACCCTAGTTATAATTACTACATTTTACTTGAGCAAACAAATAGCATCTTGGTCACTAGTATGGATCACAAAAATAATTTGAATTTTTGCAGACAACAGACTCAGTAAGAGTATGAAGATCTACAGCAGAGCTGAGTTGCTGGACAACAGTGAATTCTGAATAATGCATTTCAGCCTGTGTTATTAAAAATGCAGTATGTGTCAGTCACACAAAACCCAGTTTTCACACAGTGATCCTTTTCCATTCTTCACTGTGACTTACAGCAAGCAGAGAGATTCTTTATAAATTAAAACTGAAATCCATAATATCCTTCTCCTCTTTCTGAATTCCTGGCAAAGGTTTAAATTAAGTACTTAGTTGTAGTCAATTAATCAACGATGTCTAAAATATTCACATTGTATGTGTTGAAGTGTGAACATGTGTGTCTTCGTATATGCATGTGCTTTGTGTGCAGGTTGAATATAAAGGTGAGCTAATATCAGTTGGAGAAAACATAAAGAAGGGAAAAAAGAACTAGTTCATTTGTGTAAAGAGACTTTGTCCTTTCTTTTACTTAACTTTGGTAATACTTAGTAATATTTATTTAGTCTTGGTGTATGGATCAGAAACAAAAGCATGATTGCATATATTTCTTTTAAAGACCGATGTAAATGTGAAAATTGTAGCTTATACCATTCCTAACTTTCCTTCTTGAAAAGACATGCAAGGAAATGTGAACTAAATTGTGAAAAGCAGTAGTAGATTCAAATATATTCAGTTTATGATTTGCTTCAGGAATATTCATTTCATGACTGCCTGGTGTTTTCCGTTTTTTCAATGGAGTTCAGAAATTCTCCTCTGCTTCATTGTATTCCAGGGAAGCCTGAGCCCTTGTTCTACAACTCTCTGGCTTACTGCAGATGGCCTGGCCATTCTCACTTAGCAATTTGTGACCTTCTCTCTTCTCTCTTTGGCTATGTTTATTTGTCCACTTTGCTTCCCTACTCTGAGCTAACAACCAGGTTCTTTCCATGTTGTGATACTTAACAAATTGATTATAATTTTTTTCTTGATTGTTTCTTTGGTCCCAGCAAAGTGAAGTAATAGAATAAATAGAATCAAATATTTTGTAAAAAAAGAAATGTCTATTACAAATACAGAGCTCAAACTTTGCTCTCTCTCCTGCCATGTAAAAAAGAATAGTATTCTGGCAGGGCTTTGGATTTAATTGTGAGCTTTGTTATTGCCACCAACTTTCTCTTCTAAAGAGGAAAGCTTTTTCTATGTACCTATATGAAATTCAGACTTTTTTTTTTTTTAGAAAGCAGGATTTATTGAGAAGACAGAAAAACTCCCACAGTGGGAGGGGACCCGAAGGGGTTGACTGAAATTAGTACTTTCACCTCACCACATTTTGCCAGTCTTCTTGGACAAAACTTAACTATTTTTATAATAAAAAGAAGCATTACCTAATTTATAGGCAATTTCCTAACTCTCCAATACAGAACTCTGAGAGTTGCCTTTTTAATCTCCTTCTATACCTCATTCATGGATTTATCATATACTTATGATACTCATCTTTGTTACATATGTGAGGGCCCAAACTGTACTGTAATATTCTTGTAGAAAGAAAACATATTCAATTTCTCTGTTTATATCCAGAGCCAATAACACTGCCTGACACTCAGATGGTGCTTAATAAATGTTTGTAGTATAAAGAATGATGAAAAAGAAGAATATCTAAAAGCTAAATTGAGCAAATATAAAAAGAGTTCATTGGAGAAGTGAGGAGATGGCAGGAAACCATCGGGCTGGGAAAAATAAGAGAAGAGAATAAAAGTACACTTAATAATTGCATGCTTCCATTTTCTCATTCGCTATTAAATCTCAAATAATATGTATGCTGGATAGAAATGTGGACTACTACAACATTCTTCTCTGCTTTAGGTGCATGCAATAGTAGCAAAAATAATGATGACAATTTTTACTTACTGATTTCCTAATAAGTTTATGACACAGGATCACTGTCATGATTCTTTGTCATAGATAAAGTCAGACAAAGTTTCTGTAACTTAATCAGTGCCACACAACTACTAAGTAGTGGGGCTTAGAATTGATATCAGGTATTTTTGCCTTGAATAAATGATTTTTGGAGAGAAAAATCTAGGTAAAAGAGGCTCAGATCCAAACTTGACTCACTGTTAAAGCAGAGATGGGAACGATAATGGGAGATCAATTCAAGTGAGAAAACCGTGTTGAAATAGTCATTCAGATCAGTGATTCTATATAAAGGTCCTGGGTCTCTCCAAAGATGACCATTATCTATTTTCAGTGCTCATTTTCCTTGGAATAAGTTTATATCTTCTATTACTCTTTTAGTAGAATATTTAAATTATAGAATCTGTCAGGACAAAAATCAAAAGGGAAAGACTGAGACCCTTGGTAAAGTTGATATCTAGGGCTCCTCTAGCTCTATAGTGATCAGAGACCACGTTTTTATGACATGATATAGGGACTGCTTTGGGAGAATCTTGAGAGTTTTTATTAATACATCAAGTGTTGAGAGCCTCCGATAAGTAAGGCAATAGGGATAATGCTAAGAAATAAAATACCTAAACAAAGCAAAATGCTCATATTAGATCTCTAGATAGCTATTTACTTCAAAGTGGAAGGAAGCCTATGACAGTGAATATTCTTTGCAAGAATGAAGACATAAATAGATGGGATGTGAGAATGCAATAGGGTCAAATCTGGATGAATATATAGCTGGATGTCAAGAGGTCATTAGAGTGAGCTGACTGAGTGTAATGTGTAATGCTGTCTGAAGTCTCTAGAAACAAATACCTTGCATAACATTACGGTAAAAAGGCAAGAGAACCCTCACTATTCCAGTCAACCAAGAGGCTGAGATTAACCAAGGCCAAAAAGATATCTCAAACAAAGTTCAGTAAATATGCTTCTTCTTCCTTTCCAGAAAAATACATAAGCCATCCAAGAAATGAGTTCTTGATGATTAGGAAAAAAGATGTAGAAATAGAAAAACACATTGTGAATTGATAGTTACAACAAGTCTTAGAGTTTTTTTGTTTGTTTGTTTGTTTTGTCTTTATGAAACAACTTTAAAACAGAAAAGACAAAGACAAAGTAGCTTCTTTAAAGGCAGAATTTAGTCTTGCCATCTCACTTCCCATCAAATGAAATAAAGGCTCTAGAATCTACTCAAGTAAATAATAAAATATAAAGTCAAAATTTGCGTATGTAAAATATAATATACATATTTTACACTTATTTAGAACACTCAATGCTTGGTGCACTAACATAAACTCTCAAGATGCTCCCAAAGCAGTCCCTATATCAATGACTTTTATTTTACTAGGAAGAAGATACAAGTAGCATAGAAAAAAGAGATCATTTCTAGCAAATAGTCTAAAAGTTGGGAAGGAGATAAGCCCTGTATGGACTGTCAAGGGAATAGCTAGATAACTATGTAGTGGATAAGACTAGGGTTAAAATACTGCTGAAGTCGTTGAAAAGGGATCTATTGCTTTAGTCCCTATAATTCTAAAGACCAGGGAAAGAGTAAGATGATAGAAATCTCAAATAAATTAAGGAGGAAGATAAAAGTCATAGAGGGCCTATGATACTCTTCTAGTTTGGAACTCTGGAAAGAAATGCCTTATAAGTTGTCAGTTGCCAAATGGAGTGGACACAATAGAAAATAAATAGTAGCATGATGCATTTAGATAAAGACATATCTAAATAATACTTCACATGGGTCATCCTCCAGATTTCCTCATTGTAATCAAGAGGCAATAAAAAGATCTAGAATTTTCAAAAAGATCATATGAGGGATTTAAAGGTGTGAAAGTGCTGGCAGAAAAGATGAGACAGAGTGTGGTTTCAGAACAGGAAGGTACAATGAGCTTCTTTCAGGTGAAGACTATGTGAAGAACTGAGGATATTTTCAAAGAATTCCAGCAAATGCTCTTGAACTAGGAGGTGGCCAGCTACTTGTTATAGAGGTCAGAAAGAATTTAGCTGTGAGAATCTTTGGAAATAAGGTGACAAAGAAATTCACTCTCAAATCCTTAATGAAACTTGTCCATCATCCAATGCTTAGTGAAGAAAAAGGGGTAGAAGAAGGAAATCCTTAATTTTCTAAAGTAACTTAAAAGAGATTATTATTATTATTTATTAAAATGATTTTGAGTCAGAGTCTCACTGTCACCTAGGCTGGAGCGGCACACTCTCAACCACTGCAGCCTCGACCTGCTGGGCCCAGGCAATCCTTCTACCATATTCTTCCAAGTAGCTGGAACTATAGGTGTGACCCCCCCATGCCAGGTTTAAAAGAGATTACATTTCAAACAATCAGTGTTTAAGTTTAAATCTTGAGTTTCTAAACTTAAGCATAATGAGAGATTACATGTGCAAGTTGAGTTCAGTTAAATAGAATAAATTCACAATTTTGTACCTCCATGTTACATGGTATATTCAGATCTCTAATGATTTGTTTCTAGATACAGAGAAATTTGTCTGTATTTGTGAGTCTAAAATTAAGAAGAAATGTCGAGGAGATTTTGATAAGATTCTTGATAGCTAAAGAAAATAATTTAAAAAATTCTATGTCCTAAAATTTTTAAATAATTGTGCAGTGTTCAACTTCATGTATCCCATGTGGATATGACCCAAATCAACTACCTTGACAGCTTTCACATCAAAAAGTGTCACTGTGTTCTCTATACAATGACTATCTGACCAAATAAGACAGTGCCACAAATGAACTAAACTGTGATGCATTGCCTTTTTTCTAGAGGTGAATAGCATTAGAGAATTCCAGCATGTTCTCTCACTATTAAATTAATGCCACAAGCACTCTAAAGTCTGATCTGAACAAGAGAGACACACAACCTGCACAAGAAATCCTTGTTCAGAAAGAGCAATGCAGAACATGAGGAATAAGACAAATTGTCTTTTTGCCATTGGAATATTAGCCCTTGTAAGTCCTAGATATCTGTCTGTGTTTTTTTCCAAACAGGAAAATTCTTGAAAAGTGCATCTGTCCATTATTGTCTTTGAACCTCCTTATCCTTGAGCACTTTACCTTTTTGTAGTTGACAAGAATATAAAATTCGTTTTTACTATATGAGGCAAATCTGTACAACAGGGTAGTTGCAGGCTAAATTAATGCATACTATCATGGACCAGAGACTGAGGAAAAAGGAGATGTGATGTTCTCTGAATCTGTCTTTGTATTGCTATGAGATCTTAAAGATCATATCAACATATCTAATTACCTATCAATTAGAAAGTTTAACCAAGTAGGAACAAATCTGAAACCTACCGTGTTTAGTACCTTGGTCACCACTAGCCACATGTGTTTTTTGGCCACTTGAAATGTAGAACACGAGGCAGATAAATTTAAATAATACTTTAATTTTAACTTAAATTTTAAAATGAAAGCAGTATAAAATGTTTTAACATTAAACATACCTATTATTTCAGTTGGATCACACTTCACTGAAACATTATATCCTGTGTGGTATTGTTGTTGTATAGCAATGTATGCTGGGTTCATGTGTAACTTCTAGTGTCACACGTGACCAGATCATATCTTGTATTATACATACACAATCACTCATCTAGTTGGTATCACCAGATTGATTCAGTTCAAATAATCATTTACATATGTCTCTGTAGCAATTGTAATTTGTTTATTTAAATATGTGATGTAGATAGTAGGCATCATAGTGATATTTATATAAATGTAAACTATTATATTAGGTAGGTATAATTGCTATGTAACAAAATTTAATAGATTATAAAAACAGCTACTTATTATCGCATGGTTTCCATGGGCCAGCTAATGAAATGTGACTTACTTAATTGGGTCCCTTTGACTCTAGGTCACTCACAAGACTGTCGTCAAGGTGAGGTCTAGGATTGTAGTCATCTCTATTTTAAATGGAAAGGATAAGACTTAAAAAAGAGAGAGAGATGAAGTCTTGCGATGTTGTCCAGGTTGTATTCAAACTCCTAGACTGAAGAGATCCTTCTACATCAGCTTTCCAAGTAGCTGGGACTAAAGACAGGTACCACTGTGCCAGGCTCATCCCTGTTCTTGACTGAGAGGGGAACTACTTCTAAGCCCATTCACACAAATGTGGTGAGACCACAAGTATTCACAATTGGCCAGAAACAACAAAATTTTGCCATCTATGGCGGTAAAGAGCTTGATTTTTTTCAGAACAAAGGGAGACAGACAGAAACGGAGGAGGGGAGGTTGAGCAAAAAAGGAAGAGAGAGACAGAGAGATGCACTATATATAATAGTATCAAAATATTAAATAAATAAAATTGTGACAACAATTGTGCAAGACTTGTACAATTAAAACAAAAAGAAAATTGCTGAGAGAAATTAAGGAAGACTAAATAAATGGAAAGAAACATTGTGTTCACAGCCTGGAAGATATACTATTTTAAGACACCAATTGTCTCTAAATTGGTTTCCAGATTCAATAAAACTCCAATAAAAATCTCAGTGGATTTTTCTCTGTTTATTGACCAACTACTTCATAAATTCATATGGAAATGTAAAGAGCCTAGAATACCTGGGACAACTTTGAGGGGAAAAAAAGAAAGACTTTGTTATACATCTCCAGTAATACAGTATAGTATTGACATAAAGGTAGACAAATAGATCAGTGGGAGAGAATACGGATTTTGGAAATACATCCACACATATATGAACAAATGGTTTTCAACAGAGAGGCAAAGGCTATTCAGTGAAGAATCTATATGCAAATATCCATATGTAAATAAATTAACTCAAGCTGTAGCTTAAACTTAAATGAACAACCTAAAACTATAAAATCTCTTGAAGAAGCCGGGCTTGGTGGCTCAGCCTGTAATCCCGTGCTTTGGGAGGCTGAGGTGAGTGGATTGCCTGAGCCCGCGGGTTCAAGACCAGCCTGGGCAACTTGGCGAGACCTCATCTCTACAATAAATCAAAAAATCAGCCGGGCATGGTAGCGCATGCCTGTAATTCTGGCTACTCGGAAGGCTGAGGCAGAAGGACCTCCGGAGCCCAGCAGGTTGAGGCTGCAGTGACTGGGACCGGCCACTGCACTCCAGTCTGGGCAACAGAGTGAGATTCTAACTCAAAAAAAATAAATAAAATAAAATAAAATAAAATCTCTTGAAGAAAATAAAATAGATGATCTTTGTGACTTTGAATTAGACAACTATTTCTCAGGCATGATGCCAGAAGGAACATCTAAACATGTTGATAAACTGATATTCATCAAAATTTGAAACTTCTGCTCTTTAGAAGACATCATTAAAAGAAATAAAAGGCAAGGCACACCTGCTTTCTATGACTGCTTTTATGTTACAACTGCAGCATTGACTAGTATATAGCCTGCATTTCCTAAAATATTTACTATCTGGCCCTTTACAAAAACAAAGAAACAAGCAAGCAAAAAAAATGAAAACCTGCTAACCTCCAAATCTGTATTGACAGAGATTAGTGTTTATCTAGGGATAAGGTGGGGAATGAGAAAGGAGGAGATATTGTAGAGGGGTACTTCTTGGAGTGATAAATATGTTCATTATCTTGACTGTGGTGATGGTTTCACGGTTGTATACATATTTCACAATTTTTAAAACTTGTACACTTTAAATATATACATTTTATTGTATGTTAATTATACTATAATAGTCCTGCTTTTCAAACAAAAATTTTTTTGCACATACATAGAAAATATGTTTCCTCTCAATTACCTAAAATTAATTAACTAAGTTAATGCCCTAAAATTTGAATTAAATATTCAACAAAAAATTTTAATAAATTCTATAAGATGTAAACTTGCTGATTTGGCTAACTTGAAGTATCTCTGATTCTTGTCGCAAAAAAAATTTTTTTTTTTTTTGAGTTGGAGTCACACTCTGTCACCCAGACTGGAGTGCAGTGGCTGCTCCCAGTCACTACAGCCTCGACCTGCTGGGCTCCGGCGATCCTTCCACCTCAGCCTTCCAAGTAGCTGGAACTACAGGTGCACGCTACCACACCTGGCTAATTTTTGATTTATTGTAGAGATGAGGTCTCGCCAAGTTGCCCAGGCAGGTCTCGAACCCGCGGGATCAGGCAATCCACTCACCTCAGCCTCCCAAGGCGTGGGATTACAGGCTGAGCCACCGAGCCCGGCCTAAATAAAATATTTTTAGATGAAGAGATGGTAAAAGATATTAAGTCTCAAATTTTGTCATAAAATTATAAAGAATAATCTATACAATAAATTTTACCAAAAGAAAAAGGGTTTTAATAAAACAACTAGTAGTTTCCTATAGAACATAACAACCTTACAGTTTGAAAAATGGAAAGTACAGTTTTTAGTTTTAAATGAGTCATCAGTCTTTTGTGATAGTGTCCAATGTATACTTTGATACTTTTTCATGTTTAAATAAATGTTATCAGTTTATGATCTAAAAAACATAAGAAACATGAGTTTTTTAGTTATCAGAAATAAAAATTTTGAATGCTTGGAGCAATTTGGTTGCCTTTGCAAATGAAAAGTTTATGAAATCTGAATAAAGATCACATTTTTCTAACACAAATTTTCATCCGCATTGAGGTTTACTGTAAGTATAGAATACACACTTGGTTTTGGAGATGTATCATAAAAAAATTTTTTAAGTATTATTAATACAATTTAATGTTGATTACACATTAAAATGATCATATTTGATGTATGACAGGGACTTCCCAAAAAACAGAAATTTTTAATAAAAATTGTTTATTATGAAATGTTTAAACTTCAGTAACCTTTAAAGTACTCTCTGTTTGATGCAATACACCTATCAAGATGCTGCTCAGTTTTTGAGCTTGTTGATTTTTATGCCTTTTTAGTACTTCTGCTGTTTTTTGTTTTACCTCTTTCACATTGGCATAATCTTTCCCTTTGAGGACTTAAAAAAAGTTGCTTGGGAGGAGACTGGGTGAATAAGGAGGATGGAGCACTGGGAGGTCATGCCATTTGGGTTCAAAAAGAAAAAAAACAAAACTGCAGAACACTCAGCTTAGTGGGACAGGTGTGCTCATGCATCATCTCTCATGAAATGGGTAAATGTGTTGAAAGAATCTCCCCCCAAAATTCACTAAAACCAAACGCAGTCTTGCACAACACCAGATAGTATACTGATGCTGATGAGTTCCTAGAACATTTACCTACACAGCCTACTTCTACCAAAAGAGTCAGGGGAAAGTAACAGTGAAACCATATAGGTCTTATAGAGAAAGGGACAGCCTATACTACAAAACGCCCACATGCCAAAAGATAATTATAGGTTTTTTGGATTCCCCTCACATACACTTGTGCAAATAATTTAATTTACTCCAAAAAGTTTTCTTTTTACCTTTTATTTTTTTTTTTTTTGAGTCAGAATTTTACTCTGTCACCCAGGCTGGAGTGCAGCGGCACGTTTATGGCCACTGCAGCCTCAACCTGCTGGGCTCAGGCAATCCTTCCACCTCAGCCTTCCAAGTAGCTGAAGGCACAGGTGTATACCAGGACACCTGCTTTTCTTTTTAATTTATTATAGAGACGAAGTCTCGCTAAGTTGCCCAGGCTGGTCTTGAATACTTGGGCTCAGGCAATTCTCTCACCTTTGCCTCAAAGTGCTGGAATTACAGGTGTGAGCCACTATGCCCAGACTTATTTTTTTTTTTATGTCAATGCTAGAAAACATAAAATTACAAATACGGTTTGCATTATATTTTGATTGGTCAGCCCTGTCCTAGGTCATAAGATTAACATAATAATGAGCATACTAATTTGTATAACCTGCTTTAGGATTTTCTAAAGAAACAGCCTATTTCAACCAAAAGTTTCAGTGAAAAATAACAGTGAAACCTCACAGGCCTTACTGAGTGAGGCAAAGTGGAGGACATTGTATAGGCAACCTAAAAGGGCAAACTGTCATCGATTTCCAAACATGGATTATACCTTACAGGGCTCTCTATTGAATAACCTTATATACTCAGTCTTAAAATTGAGCAGTAATAGTGGGAAGTGGAAAAATGGTGATCTGGCAGAGATGAAGAATTTTGAAGCTCAGTGTGAAGGTCTGAGAAGAAAGGAACAGGCTAAGAAGATGTGAACATAGCACCCAGAATGCAGAATCCAAGTCTGCAGAACTTGTAAAAGAGGCTAAAAAAATTGTACATCCAAAGGTTGTTCATACTGTTCAGGTAATAAACAAGTTCTGAAGGATAGAAGGATGCAGAACTTAAAAATGCTCCCTGACATACTGGCATGCAAAAGGGAAAATGTAATAGGACGTCTGCTATAAATCTCTTGGGAGCTGCTGATGTTTTAGTCCTACCTGTTGGAAATAAGAATTGACCAGGTATATGAATGACTCCCTACTTAAGAAATATCTAACAAACCCCCAACAGCTATTGCACCTTAGAGTGAAAAATAACCTTTTTGTCTCTACTGCAGCATAGGGCATATACATTTCCTCAATATGCCATACCTCAAGAGGGTGTGCACATAATTGTAATGCCCAAGACAAAAATAGAATTTTTTGTTTGCTTGTTTTTCCTAAGCATAAACAAATTTTTCAGTGACTGAGTGCCTTATTGTTCTTTAATTGTCAGGTGAAACAGAGCAAAACAGATGAATTATCTTAAAAATAGTAGAAGGCTAAATCATAAGATTTAGGAATAGGTCAAAAGTAAATGCCCATTAATGAAATAGGACCAAAAGGAAACGTTAAATATTTGTTGATAGTAATTCATTCATTAGACAAGATTGTATCAGTTGAAACTAAAAAGTAATTATACCAGCAATTATACAATAAATAGTACATATTTGGGGTTCTGAAATATTAGTTTTCCATACAATTCAAACTAAAATGGTTAAGTTTCTACTTAATTGTATGCTCTATAGACTGATTTTCACATACTTTAAAAAATGTTTCTACATTTCAGAATTACATAACATAACATAACATAAAGAAAGAGATAAAAAAGAGAGAAATAGAGTAAAATTGATGTTATAGATTTTATATGAAATCTTGGATGCTTGAAATCTTGAGTTGGTGCTTCACTAACTGAAATCACCTGGTAATGAAATGTGAGCATTCTTTCCCAGAGCAAGGCTGCAACCTCTATGGCTTATCCCTGACCTCCATTATTTGAAAAAATAACTTTAGACTTTTTCCTGAAGTTAGAAAAAAAAAAAGGACATTGATGCATGAATGTGTGGTGAAATTTTAAAAAAATAGGCAATGACTCTTGGGAAATATACTCTTTCTGTTGAAAAGAAGAAATGAGTGAGTGAGAAAAAGAGAGAGAGAGAGAGAGAGAGATGAGTGATTGAGTGAGAAAGAGAAAGAGAGAGAGAGAGAGAGAGAGAGAAACGGAATTTGCCCGAAATCCTTTTTTGTTCCTGTGAGTTGTCAATGCCAGAGAAGAGTCTTAGCAAGGTTTCCTATGACAATACCTTTGCTAGTTTCTATTTTTAAAGTCCTAATATGCCTCTGAAACAAGGCTAGCTGCTTCATCTGTAAGAATATTCTTATTACCTCTTTTCTACTTTTTAAATGTCTATGGTAAGCAATCTTTTGACAATCTTTAAAAATTGTTCTTAGCTATAATTATATAAAATTCAGTCACTACTTCCAAACAAAGGGGAAGGGATATCACTGCAAGAAAAATAATATATATTTTTCCAGCCAGTGTGTCTTAAAATAGAGACTCCATTGGTTAGTCCTTAATTTTAGCTATGAATATTTTCATATTGCTAGGGGACTTTCTAAAGTCATATTTTATTCTCCATCATAAATGACCAGTTACAATCATGTGAATCCCTTGAACCTAGAAAAATAATAACCTTCCCTGCTTCAATATGCTGGGATTTTTAGGTAGTTATAGGATTTTAGAACAAAGTGCTATATTGAGAATCTATAGACAGGTTTTCTTTTGTTCGTATGGCATTTATTTAATTATTAAGTTTAATTTTCTTTAAATGAGGTAATTTAATATGAAAATCTACATTTATAATTTCTCACCCCAAACTGTAAATCTCACAACTGTAAATTAGAATTTCTACCTGGTTGTCATCAACTAGAGCTGAGATATACTCTTTTTATATAAGTAAGACTCTCAAGTTTGTCTGTCTTCCTACGTGGGGTAGCTTTATTCATTGCATTCTTGACCTGACCCTGTTAAGCTATGGTTTGTAGAATCACTAGACAGAATCTGCAGAATGATGGTAAATTAGAGAACTAAAAGTCATGTGCCTATTTCCTTTCTGAAATTATGACCCATTGAAAAATGGAATTCAGAAAAAGATCAAAATGTCAGTTTCAATTTTAATAGAAAAATGATTAAAGACTGTGGCTTTAAGTCTGTGTCTGAATGTGTTTGTAAAAATTCCCACCACAATTAGTCCCATCTGTAAATCTAAACCATGAGCTATCTCACCCAAGGTCTGAAGAACAGACTCACACAAGAACTTTGCCTTATAGAGGTTTCAGGCTGACAGAGGCGAAATGAAAGCTAATTTCCAGGATTTTTATTTTCTTTTTAGATTAGTTCTAGCCATAAAAAGAAACTTGGACAATGAATGTCATATTTTTGTCAATCACCAATTAACAATTTATTCCTTACCCAAAGAATAGGAATGTTGTGAAGAGAGGCCACGTGGAGAGAACTCTCCATGTGGAGGACCAGTAAAATGATTTCTTTTCTATAATTACTATTTCCTAGTAAAACAATAAATGGGTGGTGGCTCTTCATAAAGGAATATTACTAATAATGGTAGTGAGCAAAATAAATTTAAAAGAGTTAAAGTAGTGAATTGAAAAGGTAGTGGTAGAGACTTCTGGTTGCTTATCACATTTTTTTCCCAATCATCTAACAAACTAAAATGATTTTTATTTTATTTACATTGCCATACAAGCAAAGGCACACCTTCTCTTGCAACTAGGTGTGGTCATTTGAAGCAATGTGGTCACTGAAGTAAAAGTGGATATGTGATTTGTAACTTCCAAGAAATCTCCTCGCAAGGATGGAGGAAAAGCCCATGTGTTAATCCGTTTGTAATGTTATTAAAGGAATACCTGAGTCTGGGCAATATATCAAGAAAGGAAGTTTATTTGACTCACGACTCTACAGGCTGTATAGGAAGTATGGTGCCAGCATCTGCCTCTGGTGAGAGACTCAGGCTGCTTCCATTCATGGAGGAAGGAAGGGAAGCCAGTATGTGCAGAGGAACATGGTAAGAGAAGAAGCCAGAGAGAAGAGTGGGAGGCATCTGGCTCTTTGTAACCACCTGTTCTCACAGGAACTAATAGAGAGAAAACTCACTTTTTACTGAAAGGAGGGCACAAGCCATGCATGAAGGATGCGCCTCCATTACCTCAACACCTCCCATTAGACCCCACCTTTAATATTGAGGACCAAATGAGTTTTGGAGGGGTCAAACACCCAAACCATAGCAGCCCTTTTCAATCAGTGTTTCATTTCCTGTTACTTAAAACACAAATATAATGTTGAAGCTTTAGCAGCCATCTTGGATTATTATAGCAAAGCAGTGTGCTGGAAAGAATCTAAGCCCCCCAATGCCCATAGAACCATCATGCCAGTGCTATAATAATCTACAGATTTATTTTACATTAGGAAGAAATGTACACTTGTATTATTTAAGCCATTGTTAATTAAGATTCTGTTTTGTAGCATTGAACTCAACCTACATGATCTAGACTTCAGAATGAAACAAATTATTCCAAGGAGATTCAAATATGAATTGACATGATAAAGAAGTTATATGTCATTTTTCTGTGTAGAGTGCAAAGTTTAAAGCAATTTAGTGTGTTTGTTTAAAAAAAACAATAATTATTCAGTTGTATATTTAATATCAGGTAATAACACACAAACACATATGTGTGTGTGTCGTGTGTGTGTGTGTGTGTATCCCAGAGGACAGAAAGCATGTATACTGTTATTAATCTCTCTGCCTCCAATATTTCTGCATGTTCTGCCTTCTTCCCCCATCTGTCCTCAATAAGGCATGCAGCAACGTTACTAAAAAAATTCTAATCATATCCCTCTTTTGCTTAAAACATATTAATGATGAATGTATGTCTAAGGTAAGAAAAAGATCCTTTACTATGCCATACAAACCCCTTTATGACCTGATCCTAGATAACCACCTTGCCCTCATTCCATGTCCCTCCTTACCTCTTGTTATGCCATATGTGCCACATTGTCTCTTCACCATGTATGTTTGTACATGCTTTTCTGGGATTATATGTGTGAGCCACCACACCCAGTAGCATTATATCCCTTACTAGCAAATCTTGGAACTAGAAAAAAGTGAAACATGTATATTAGTAAGCCTAAGTTGATTGACATAACACACACCTCTCAAATCCCGGTGACTCACAAATAATTTTTAATTCTTACTCATGACTCAACCCTACCTGAGATGGTAGTACTTGAGGAAACTAGGTCCTCTCATATAGTGCCCTGATATGACGTAGGTCCTCGGAGTTCTCCACTGGGTTCTCTGCACGGGCTGCAACCCCAGGAAAGACATGAGAGAACTCACAACAGAAAAACAAACATATAGTTGTAAGAAGTATGGTAAATTCTTTAGTTTTTCCATTTCTCTTTGAACGCATAAAAGGACTCAGTGGAAAAAAGCTTTATAAATGTAAACATGTGGTAAGGTCGTCAGTTGTTCCCATTCTATTTGAAGATATGAAAGAACTTAATCTGAGAAAAACCCTATGAATGTATAAATTGTGGTACTACCTTCATTTATCTTATATTCCTTCAAAGACACATGGTAACACACACTATAGATGAACTCTATAAATATAAGACAGCACTATATCTTGAAACTCCAGTAGTCTGGAAAGCACTGAAAGGGTTTCAGTTTTAACAATTCAAAAGTTATGTGAAAACTCCAACTGGAGAGAAATTTTATAAGTGTTTGTAAATTGGAAAGCCTGATATAAATTGTCATACAATGCTTAAAAAATGGACATAATTGAAATGTTATAATAGATAAATATTTTGTTTTTTCAAGTGGTTCACTCTTAAAGAGGATCTCTGTATTTTCATGTCCACTTCTTTGCCAGGAAACATTGAGATGAAAATTTTGTAGATATTAAGCAATACTACATGAGTTTTATAGGTAGTTTTATTTTGAGTCAGTTAATACAATTTTTCTATATTCATTTAAAAATTGTTTTGGATCCCTGGGTGAATTGAAATGTATTTCCATTATGTGGGTAATTTTAATATTTTGTAGTAGTTTAATTATTCTGTGATTAATGGGCCATTAAAAAATCAGTTTTCTGATTGTTGGGATTTTCTTACTGGCTTCATGTGGTAAATTTTAGTTAAATATCACACATTATATACATATTCTATCTTTTTATGGGAAAACTACATTGGGGGTGTTACAATGTTTATTCCATTGACTTGGCTAATAAAAAATTGTTACCAAAAAAAATGTGAGGCAGCTCCTGTGGACATTTTAAGTGTGGAGACTGAGAATTGCATGTGTCACTAAAGCTCAGGCATGTAAAGAAGGTCAAGAGAAAAATAAAACAGCATATGTTTTTACCCTACAACTAAATGTGTCTTTGGCATATAATTCCTTCACAATTCCAAACTAGAATTCAGCAACTATAAAGGTAATTAAATAACTCTTTAGCCATACAAGATCTCAAACTTTCCATTATTATGCAATTTCTTGGGTAATTTATGAAATATAATCCAGCAATGAACAAGTTAATAAAAAAATAAAATCAGAGTATTCAAAAGAGAAGAATGTGATAAGCCATAAACACATAGGGAAAGGAGCTCTCGAGATGACAGGGATAAGTCAGACTTAGAGAGCAACTGGTATATACAGAAAGTTTAAGAAGGGATATATCTGAACAGGAAAATGAAATTGAAGATTAGCGAAGTATTTAAACTAATTGATAGAATAAGATTATTTTTTTCCACATTGGCAAAAAGTTTGGGAACATATTTGTAACATTTTCATGAAAAACTAAGCAAACTAAAAAGAGGATTAATATTAATTGCATGAAAAACAAAGACTTGTGCAAGTACAGAAAAGTATATGGCTTAGCTGTGAATTTAAAATATGTACTTGCAAAAGTTAAGCATGCGGTATTGGTATAAGCACATATTATGACATAATGAGTTTGGTGAATGGGGAAAGGACTGTCTATGCATGAGAAGGTGTTCAATAGAGCCAGATACTCAACAACTATAAAAACAAATCTCAGTAAAATCATATTTAAATACACAGGTAAATATAAGAAGTAACACTTAAATGCTGAACTCTGTGACCTCTGAGAAATAAGATGCAAGTTACTTCTTAGAAAGAGACTGCCAGATTCCCTTAAGAGCCTTATACAATTATATAGTTGTAAGGAGGGAAAGGCATCTCTTATTGCCAAGTATATGCCATCCCTACTTTCGAGCTATACAATTTAGAACAAATACAAAAAAGATTAATACTGCAATTAAATAAGGAAAAGATACTTGAGAGAAAATTATTTGACTTCAGTAGATTTTATTTATAACTGGGTGAGTTAAAGTCAATACCTAGCACGTAAAGGCAAGGAGTGAGAAGTACTGTATTTCATTTCCCAGATTGCTCCATTTCACTAGCAGGATTACTTAGAAGAGCTCTAAACCCATATATAGGTAACATGCACATATAACTAGATAAATGGCAAGTAGAAATATTCACAGGTGAATTGTAAGGCACCATGAGAAAAGTTGCAAATGTCAAGGAATTAGTGAAAGAAATATGCATAGGAAAGTCAATGTGACTAGCGGCCACTGCACTCCAGTCTGGGTGACAGAGTGATACTCCAACTCAAAAAAAAAAAAAAAAAAAAGACAGCAAAGATAATCGTAACAAAGTGTTTTTAATAGATATGCTAAAATATTTTTAAAACTTCACTTGAAAGTGATCTAATAATATAATATAATAATATATAATAAACAAATCAAGTGAAAAATAAGATTTTTTTCATCATTTATGGAAGACAACCTTGCTGGGTAAAGAGTATAGCATTCTCTCTAAGATAGAAGTTATGTAATTCTTTTAAAGAAAGAATTTTAAATTTATAATAAAGCTACTAAGTACATCTGAAACTCCTGAAACATAGGGTCTGCACATAGGATTTTATAAACTATTGCCTGTTGAGCACACCTTTGGGAGAAGTATCTGCTATTATGTTTGAAAGACAGAAAACGAGTGTGAATAAAGAGGACCTTGCAAAATCCACAACACAGGAACTTGTTTGTTTGCTTATTTATTTATTTGAGTTGGAGTCTTACTCTGTTGCCCAGGCTGGAGTGCAGTGGCACATTCATAGCCACTGCAATTTCAACCTGCTGGGCTCAGGTGATCATTCTGCCTCAGCCTTCCAAGTAGCAGGGACTACAGGTGCATACCACCACACTCAATTATTTTTTTGATTTATTGCAGAGATGAGATCTCGCCAAATTGCCAAGGCTGGCCTCAAACCTCTGAGCTCAGGCATTCCTCTTGCCTCACCTTCCCATACTGCTGGGATTATAGGCGCCCCACGGAACTGATTTAAATACTTAGTGTCATGGGCATGGACGAGTACTGTGCAGCCATGAGATCTGAGTTTATGGCTTCCCCCCTAATCAATTGTATTTTTGTTTCATCCCTTGTATACAGAAGAGGAAAATAAAGTGATAGATGATTGAATTCTGTGGCTCTGTAAGAAACCATTTTGGAAGAGTTTCTTTAGGAAGTGAGATAATGCATAGCTAAATATGGTTGAGGCAATTTGGAGTGTGAGTGGGGAAAATGTTAGCGTGGTAGTGTGCAGAGTAATAGACATAGACTAACAACATGGCCAGACAGCCTGTGTTTGCTGATATTTTGCAGTTTTTAGAACTTGTTATAACTGGACGTGGTGGCTTAACCTCAACTCAACCTGTGCAACCTTGGCAAGACATCGTCTCTACAATAAATTTTAAAAAATTAATCAGGTGTGGTGGCGCATGCCTAACCTTCTGCTGAGGCGGAAGGATCAGCTGATCCCTGCAGGTCAAGACTGCGGTGGCCGTGAGGGTGCCACTGCACTCCAGCCTGAGTGACAGAGTGAGACTCTGACTTTCTTCAATTATCCTTCTCATATAGAATTTCTTGACAAAAATCCTTTACAAAAAAGTCAAGCAACAGATTTTGAAACTTGGTTAATCCTCGGGTTTACCATTTACTGTGATATTCTGTGTCTTGAAGAAAGTTATTTTACTAACTCAACCTTAGCTTTTTCATTTGTAAAATACTAAGCTTTCCTGTATGGTAACATTGAAACATTACTATTCATTGCATTCTGTATTGTAGAATATTTTTATTGTTAAATACCACTGAAGGCCACCAGGCACACTCTCTGTACCTTTTTTTAAAAGTCTGTTTTGCTTGTATCAGCCAAGAGAAAAAAAAAAGTTCTCCATAGATACCCACACTGGCTGTATGTCAGTGAGAAGAATAAGAAACAGTTTTTAAAATAAGGATCCCTGGCTGTTGTTGAGGAAGGATTAGAATTGCAGGGATCAGTCCAGCAATTAGAGACACGCATAGTCTTCTCTTGGGAGGGCAAAACAACGTAGAACTGGAATGCCATGATGGAAAGCAGTGATCACACAGAAAGAGAGGATTTGGGCCTTTGGGTAGCTAAGTGAGGTTTACACATATCTTGACATCATCATATCTCATCCTAAATATTACTCATGGTCTGTTAAAAACATATGACTCATTGTCAGTAGGATTCATTTTCACTTTCTCTCAAGTAGTTCCCCTTAATCATGGGAGACACATTCCAAGACCCCCAGTGGATATCTGAAACTGCACTTAGTTCTGAACCAAATATATATTGATTTTTTTCATGTATACATACCTATGATGAAGTTTATAAATTTGAAACAGTAAGAGATTGACAACAATAACTAATAGAACAATTATAACAATATGCCAGCATTGCTACTCTTGTGTTTTAGAGCCATTATTAAGTAAAATAAGGGTTGCTTGAACACAAGCACTGTAATACTGGAACGTTGGAGTTAATAACTGAGATGGCTACAAAGTGACTAATCATCTTGTGGTCCAGGGTAAATACCCTGGACAAAGAGATGCGCCATGTCCTGGATGGGACAGAGTGGGATGATGTGAGATTTCATCATGTTACTGAGAACAGTGTAATTTAAAACTTATACTTGCTTATTTCTGGAATTTTTTATTTAATATTTTTTTCAAAACTATGGAGGTGGAAAGGGGCAAACTACTATATATATACCACTCTTTCTATGACTAAACCTATGAATTTCTACTATTATTAGCCATGGCGTAGAGATGGGGGAACTGTGGTATGAAGAGTTCCTTGTCCTTTTCTTTTCACAGATATGGTTTATTTCTCAGACAAAAAGAACCAGGGCTCTTTCCTGAAGTCCCTTTTCCATGGCACTAACTTATTTCCTTTTATTAAGACTCTCTTGTGAAACTATAGACACACCTAGATTACCCTTTGCTCTATTATTTCTTGGAATAGCAAGCTCCCTTGTTTTGTTATTGTTGTTGTTGCTGTTTTCATGTCCCTTCTGTGATAATCATTTCAACTGTCACTTTTAATTTTATTTCACATATACATAGCCACATATAAAACTAATATACATTAAACCCAAAATGGGTAGGCTGTAATAAATGATTTAACAGTAATATTACTAACCCAAATTTTATTGACTCACTGTTTCTTACTTCCTGGTACAGGATCTCAGTTCTCAGTTCAAAATTTCCTCCAGTTCTTTCTGGAAGTCCAGTGTGTATCTAATGTACATTGAAGATAGATGTGCATTTTACTTATATTTGCACATAAGTCACTAAAATCTTTGTGTTCAGCACACATATAGTCTGAGATAAATTCATTAAGATTTTCCATTTTAGCTTTTCACTAACTGTCACTACCAGAAACCCACTTAAGAAAGGTGACTTGCTCCTCCAGAGTTGACAATGATCTCTAGTAACACAGAGAACATTTCCTAGAGCAGTTCTTCTAAAACTATCTGTCCTGAAGGAATAGTTTTCATCCCTAATTTGACATTAAACCAATACATTTGCAAAATACAATAAAAATAAATTTCTCAAAAGTTAGCACAACAATGTCATATCTCTATCTCTAACAAAGTATCTAAATGCTTCTGAGAGTGTGTTTCTGTACCAATAGTTTGTGGACTGGGACCAAATGTGGACTACATACTTTGATGCCCTAAAATATAGTATCCTAACACTCTCAAAGCTGCTGAATCTTCACAGAGGCGATTGCCCTTAAATTTTTAGCCACACTGCATATCATGAAAAAAGAAAGTATCAGTAGAAAGCTCATCTCTCCAAGCCTATATTGCACTTTTTTTTTTCATCTGGGTCCTAGAAATAACAGTCTGTGCATTAATGTCATAAAACCCCTTGAAGAAACCTCCTTTATACTATATATCGCCTTCTTTTTTTTTTTTTTTTTTTTTTTGAGTTGGAGTCTCACTCGGTCGCACAGACTGGAGTGCAGTGGCCGCTCCCGGCCACCGCAGCCTCGCCTGCTGGGCTTAGGCGATCCTTCCGTCTCAGCCTTCCCAGTAGCCAGAATTACAGGCGTGAGCTACCACGCCTGGCTGATTTTTTTTTTTTTTTTTATTGTAGAGATGAGGTCTCGCTGCCCAGGTGGGTCTCGAACCCGCGTGCTCAGGCAATCCACTCACCTCAGCCTCCCAAAGGCGCGGGATTACAGGCTGAGCCACCGAGCCCGGCTTATATCTCCTTCCACAAACTTGGACCTGGAACATAGGCCCAACTCAGAAAAGTAGCCATCCACTATTTATGCTGCTTCTGTCTCTTTTCTTGTCTTCCTCTGAGATGCTTATCCAAAGTAAGATTTCTCTCATTTGTAACTTCATGAAAATGAATAATTCAGGTGTCACTGATCTATTAATTTATCAGAATTGTGTGTTCAGTCAATAATCTCTGTGATTTCAGCTCAAAATATCACAATTCAGGCTCTGTGTCAGATATTGTGTGGAAATGTACAAGTCTTGGTCTATTTTGTCACTCTTTTGTATGTATAAAAGAAATTGAGTGTGTGTTTACTAAGGGCCAAGCTCTTTGCTGAGTGATTTACCTAGATCAGCTTCTTAAATCTTCAAGGCAATTTTATGAGATGGCCACAAACATCATTTCACAGAAAAAGATACTGATAGCTAGAGAACTTTAATAACATGATTAAAGGAACTTGTCCAGTGAGTAGTAAGGCTGGTCTAAGTAATATTGCATAGGTAAACAGAAACAAGAGAAAGTAATGATGAAACAAAGTGTAAAAATAATGTTTTAAAGTTCATACAAGAAGATAGACTTCTTAACTAGGTGAAGATATAAAAGACTCATACAGAAAAAATTTCTCTATATCAAGCACCAGCTTAGGGGAAAAAGTCAGAGGAAAGAAAAGTTATGCTTATTTTGAATGATAGTACAATATTTAATTATCTGACACGTCCCTCTAATTCCCTGATAGTGATTGAATAATTTGAAAAGGGGATACATGTTCCAAAGGGTGACTCTGTTCTTCGGTTCCAGAAATAATTCCTATGTGTTTGGACTGTGCCTTTAGTTCTACTATACTATTTAAATTCATGTATATCAGCTCAGACCTTTAGAACAAAGTAAACGAAGAGCCCTAGCTTTCAAAGATGCTGGCTCATTCGTGATGTCAATGTTGCAGCTCATTTCTGTATCCACTGCACAGACTTCTGCCAAGGTTTTTACCCCTCTTACCCAAACTCATCCTTGGGTTCCAGAGATATTAACCAGACCCTTCTGTTTTAGATTATGGTCCTTCATAGCCAATATTTTTTTGTCTACCTCTGCCCCCCACTAGTATTTATGTATGTTTATAGGATTATTTCCTGCTTATTCCATCTTGTTCAGTCATGACAGTCTCAAATTTGGGCAGAGGCAGTGTATATCTGCTGATTTTCCCTGCCCAGTGCCACTATTCTGATCTAACAGAGTTAATCGTGCTTTGTGTATGAAGGCATTTGACCAGGCTAAGATAGGTTGGTCATTGTCTTTGTATATGCATTAAACTTGTCTTCAAAATAGGCCTGTGAAAAGACTGTACAAAACAGAGTCCTCAGTGTGACATATTCATTGGAATTCTCTGAAGAGCATCTCCTTCTTCTGACTTTGCTAAGCTGATCAATATGGTTTGTGGACTGTCAGTGCATTTTTGCCCACCAATTAGACAGAGAAAGATTGCCTAAATCCGTGGCTCTACACAATTCTGAAGCCAGAAATAATATATTTACTTTGGCATTTTAAAATAATAATAATTAGATTGAGCAGGATTTGTGTCACTTGCAACCAAAGTACTTTTGGTTAAATCACTAATTAACTGAAAACCCCACTGCTGGTCACTTGGACTCTGGATTTTGTTTCTCTGCCTAGATCCATGGCAATTCTATACCCACTTGAAGCCAACTGACTACTTAATCATGTCCCCTGTTTGTCCACATCGGCATAGTCTTTAAAACCCTGTGATCTAACCAGACTTCTTGTCCTGGATTTTACTATCCTATTCTGCCCTGCTGCATAAGCCCTGATGTGAAAAATGATGTAAAAAAGCACATGAAGTTCTCTACTGTGTGTACGTGTGTAATAGATTTCCTAATTATTGACAAGGGACAATTTAACACCAAGGTAGCAATAATGAATTAAATAAATGGATATATGATTGCTAATATCAAGTACATTATTCACAACTACCACAAGAACAGAATCACAGTGATGATTTCAAAAGAGAAGAATTCTTAGGAAAAAAATAAATATAAAAAGTTAATTTCCACAATCAATAAAATAGCTAGAATAAACAAGAACTAAATAAAAATATGATATGAATAAAAACATAATTATTAGCCTATATAAGCATTTAAATAATAATCTATAAACAACTTATTAAGAGTGACTGTAATGTGTTTATCAATCAACACCCTTAATAGAATGAATGCTCAATAAATGTTTGTTTATGATTGTTTTGCATGAAAAATGTTAGGAGTTTTATTAGAAATACAGTTTCATCAAACAACTTTAATACTTTATCTTTTACACATTAATTATGTCTACCTGCTATCAACTTGATGGGGGATATCTTTGTGGAGAATTTTTATATTGGTTTATGGAACTGTAAGTCCAAGCAATTGAAAGAGAGCTATTGAAATCATTGTGGAGGAGATTAAATCTTGTAGCAGGGATTGTCAATGCCACTTAAAGGAAATCTGACATTTCAGGGAAAAACCTTGTCAAAGGTTAAAATGTGAGGGAGAAAGGAGAGACGTAAACTCACCTCATATGAGGTCACTGCTCAAGGGTGAGAGGTTTGGAGGATCAACATATAAAAGACATTGAAAATCTACAGTTGAAGATGGTTGAATATAAAAGAAAAGGATTTAAAATTAGTTAGCAACAGAGGATGGAATAAGCTGTGATCAATAAGGTAGTAATCAATTCAAACTCTTTAGAATAGCCACACTGTGATTATTTTAAAAACAGGATTAACACTATTGTGAGGAAAATACCAGAGAGAACAAAATATGCAGTCAAGACACCACAAAGTATGAAATAACTCAGGAGAAAGATATGTTATATTTACAGTTACTCCTTGGCACTGCGGTTTGGGAATGAAATGTTTGAAAGGAAGTATAGATAAAGGAAATGTTTGGAAGGAAGAATTAGATAACTCATCAAGGTGTGTGTTAAGACTGCTAATGTAGACGGAGAATGAAACATGGGGTTTTTTTTTTAGAAAATGTATGTTTTTATATGCTTCATTTAAAATATACTGATAAAATATACATGCAGACACAATGAGATAAATTATGTAAGAGATTTTGGAAAGTAATGTACTACCTAATGCAAAGC
Organism: Carlito syrichta; assembly: GCF_000164805.1. Lineage (NCBI taxonomy): Eukaryota > Metazoa > Chordata > Mammalia > Primates > Tarsiidae > Carlito > Carlito syrichta. The sequence goes on from NW_007259325.1 coordinate 421,904, forward strand.
ACTATATTAACACTTTGAAGTCCTTGTATTTCAAAACACGTTTATACATACAGCACCAATGTCTTGCTTTGAGAAGTTTCCATTTTTCTCTCTTTTAGGGGTGGGGCAGTATTTGAAAAAATTAAAATGGGAAATACAAATCCAGTCTGTAATTGAGTATACATTCTTGAGCAGTACTGTTCAAATTGGCTAAAAATAATTAAGCAAAAAAGACTTAAAATAAAGTGAAAATCTAAACAAGAAAAAAAATCAGTGAATAAAAGTTATATATTAGAAAGCTTTGTAACATTTGAGATCCATCTTTGAGTTTAAAATATACAGATTATTATAGATTACAGAATTCCTCAGAAAGCTGTGAGATTAATTTTTTTAAGTAATTCATAATCATGTATGTTAATATCTTTATACACTACCTGGATTATAAACATGGACTTCAGGTTGGTCCACAGAGGAATGTGTATCATATAGCACTAGGAGCAAACATTACTTTTTAATTACAATTGAAATTTCACATGCAAGGATAGTATTCAATTTAGATAATAATTCCAACAGATTCTTTGATATTTTCTATGTGCATACAATATAATCTCTGCTCATAAGTGCAAGATTTCTGGTATGTTTTCTTATAAGGGCATTAATCCCTTCAGATCAGGATCCTAGTCTCATGAGTGTACCTAATCCTAATTACCTCCCAAAGGAGTCATATCAAAATACCATCACAAAGGGGGTTAGGTTTTCAACATATAAATTTTGGGGACACAATTCAGTCCATAGCATGAGTTAAAGGAGTGAAAGATAATGAATTCACAGATGGTGAATCTTCACAAAGTAGACAAGCTCTAGTGAAAACTGTTAGGTCAGGAAATAAGGTATTATCAAAACCACAGACGCTCCAACATGACCTTTTCAGTTATAACCAGAGTACCTATGTAAATAGGACCGTTATCCTAGTATCTGACACTGTTAATCAGTTTTATTTAATTTTGAAATTTGTATAAGGGAATTACATAATGCATATTATATTGTTTCTAGCTTTTCTCTACTCACAAAAATAATTGAGATTCATTCATATTGTTAGTGTAGCAATATTTCATTTGCTTTCATAGCTATATCATAGTCTATTGTGTGAAAATTACACATTTTATTTTTGGTGGTCATTCATTGTCCAACTTTTTGACTATTATACATAAGGCAATTTATGAACATTTTCAAAACACTTTATGTTTTGAAATGCAGTCATATGTAGTTCTGATGGGTAGATGTCTAGGTGTGGAATTGCTGAGTATATGTGAATATTCAGATTTGTACATATGATTGCAGTTTTCTAAAAATAGTGCTACAAACTTAAACACTCCCATCAACAATTGATGGGTCTCAATTATGCTACATCTTTGCCAATATATGGTATTGTTCGTTTAATTTATGTTAATCATTCTGGTATGTGTGTTGTTGTATCTGACTGATTTTTAGCTTGCATTTCCCTAAAAATTGATTTAGTTGAATAATTTCCAATGTATTATATATTGCCAATAGTTGCATTTGATTATCTATTTTCTTTTATTATTTTATAGGAGTTCTTTATGTTCTGCATATGCATAATTTGTCAGTTACATATATATTAAAATTTTGTTTTTCTTCCCTGTGGTTTGTTTATTACTCTCATAACAGTATATTTTTATGAACAGAATACCTTAATTTTAATATATTTAAATTATCTGTATTTTCCATTATGGTTAGAAAATAATTTTTCTAAAAAAGTTTTCTGTTTAAGAAATATTCATCTATACCAATGTCAAAACATTTCATATGTTATTTTCTAAAAGTGTTAGGCCTTATCTTTTATTTATTATTCTAATTAACCAGTCTGGAATTGATCTCATTCATGATATGAAGTAAAAATTTATTGTTTTCCCAAAAAGATGTCAAATAAACAGTATTATTCTTGAATAGACAATTATTTTACTTGAGAGAGCTAAAGTTCTTGTTGTAGTCCAGATCTTTACATGTGTTAGTCCATTTATATTCTCCCTATTCTTTACCAGTGACCTATTTATTTTTTAATTATTTATTTTTTAAGTTATTATTTTAGATTCAGTGGGTACACATGCATATTTGTTATGTGGACGTATTGTGTAGTGGTCAGGATTGGGTCTCAGGTGGCCCATTCTCCAGATAGTGAACATTGTGCCCTGTAGGTAGTTTCTGAACCCTAGACCCACTCTCCCAACTTAATGGTGTCCCCAAGTTTCTATTATTTCTATCTTAGTGACCATTTAAGTTCCACATGAGTGAGAACATGCTTTGTTCAGTTTTTTGTTTCTGAGTCAGTTTATTTAGGATGATGATCTCCAGCTCCATCCAGCTCCATGTTGCTGCAAAGGACATGACTTCATTCTTTTCTATGGCTGCAAAGTGTTCCATGGTGTATATATACCTCGTTTTTATTATCCATTGATTGGTTGATGGGCATTTAGGTTAATTCCACATCTTTGCAATTGGGAATTATGCTGTGAAGAACACGCAGGTGCAAGTGTCTTTTTTGTATAAACACCTCTGTTCCTTAGGGTAGATACCTAGTAGTGATATAGCTAGAACAAATGGTAGATCTATCTCTATACCACGTTGCTTAGAGGTTGTACTAATTTACTCTCCCACCAAAGGTATGTAAGTGTTCCCTGTTCTCTGCATATGCGCCAGCATCTATTGTTTTGTTTTGTTTGCTTGTTTGTTTGTTTTTAATAATGGCCATTCTGACTGGAGTAAGGTTTTGTTGTTGTTGTTGTTGTTGTTGTTGTTTTTTGAGTCGGAGTCTCACTCTGTCGCCCAGCTGGAGTACCACTGTACACTCACAGCCACCCCAGCGTCGACCTGCTGGGCTCCGGGGATCCTTCTGCCTTGGTCTTCCAAGTAGCCAGAACTACAGGAGGGTGCTACCATGCCTGGGTAATTTTTATTTTTTATCTTTTTTTTATTGAAGAGAAAAGGTCTCACCATGCTGCCCAGGCTAGTCTCAAACCCGCAGGTTCAGGCAATTCACCTGCCCTGGCCTTCCAAAGTGCTGGAATTACAGACTGGGCCGCCGAGCCCAGCCAGGTGGTATTTCACTGTGGTTTTAATTTGCATGTCTCTGATTACAAGTGATGCTGTGTATTCCTTGTATGTTTGTTGTCCATTTGTATGTCTTCTTTTGAGAAATACCTATTCTCAAAAGAAGACATACAAATCTTCTGTCTGTTGTTTGTTCACTTCTTAATGGGGATATTTGCTTTTTCCTTGCTTATTTGTTGGAGTTCTTTAGTAAATTCTGGATATTAGCCCTTTGTCAGATGTATAGTTTGTGAATATCTTCTCCCATTCTGTTGGTTGCCTGTTTGTGCTGTTGTTTCTTTTGCTGTGCAAAAGCTTCAGTTTAATTAGGTCCCACTTATTTTTTATTTTGTTGCATTTACTTTTGTGATTTTAGCCATAAATTATTTGCCTAGGCCAATGCCGTTAAGATTTTCCCCAGGTATACTTACTAAAACCTTGTAGTAGAATTTCTAGTTAGGAAATGTGAGGCTTCCAGCTTTGTTCTTTTTGCTTAGAATTGGTTCATCTATTCTGGTTCTTTTCTAGTTCCATATGAATTTTGTGATTTTTTTTTCTATTTCTTTTAAAAAATGACATTGGTAGTTTTTAGGAATTGAATTGAATCTGTAGATTACTTTGGGTAATATGTTCATGCTAATAATTTTGATTACTCCAGTCCATGAGTTTTTATCCTCTGCAATTTTTTTCATCAGAGTTTTGTCGTTCTCCTTTGAAGACATTTTTTACCTTCTTGGTTAAATATACTCCTAGGTATTTTAGTTTTTTAGCTACCATTGTAAATGGAATTGAGTTCTTGATTTGATTATTAGCTTGGTCATCATTAGAATATAGCAGTACTACTGATTTGTGTGTGCTGATTTTGTATATTGAAACTTTACTGAATTCATTTATCAAGTCCAAGAGTCTTTTGGAGGAGACTTTAGGGTTCTCTTTGCTTCCATAAATACCCTCACTTTTTTGACTACTGTGTCTTTATAAAATTTTTAATATCTTGTGGTGTCAGTCTTGATACTTTGTTCTACTTCAAGCATGTAAAGCTGGTCCTGACTCTGTTGGACTCTGCACTTCCATATAAATCTTAGAATCTTGTCAATTAACATGTGTGGAATTTTCATTGGTATTTCATTGAAACTATGGACCATTTTCGAGAAAACTGACATTTTTGTTCATGAGTACAATATGACCTTCCTCATATTTAGTCCCTCAAAAGTATTTTGTGGCTTTATGTGTAAAGGTTTTGTACAGATTTTTTGATATTTATTCTTAGGTATTCAGTGGTTTTTGATGCTGTTACAATTAATAATAATGTTTGTTCTTGGTATACAGAAATACAACGATTTTATTTACTAATTTTATTTTATTCTATTTTTATTTATTTATTTATTTATTTATTTATTTATTTATTTATTTATTCATTCATTGAGTTGCAGTGTCACTCTGTCGCCCAGACTGGAGTGCAGTGGCCGCTCCCAGCCACCGCAGCCTCTACCTGCTGGGCTCCTGCGATCCTTCCACCTCAGCCTTCCATAGCTGGAAGGAACTATAGGCGCGCGCTGCCACACCCGGCTAATTTTTTATTTATTGTAGATATGAGGTCTCACCAAGTTGCCCAGGTGGGTCTCGAACCCACGGGCTCAGGTAATCCACTCACCTCAGCCTCCCAAGGAGCGGGATTATAGGCTGAGCCACCGAGCCCGGCTTATTTACTAATTTTTTTATCTAAAGAATTATCCTAAATTTAGATATTAATCACAATAGATTCTTTTGAATTTTCTACATGCTTGCAATATAATTTAAAAGGAATATTTTATTTCCTAATTTTGGATTATTCTAACATTTTTTTCATGGTATATTGCACTGACTACATTTCAAGCACATATTTAAATTAAAATGGTGATGGTAGATATTTATAACTTATTCTTAATTTCAGATGAAAAGCTTACTGAAATTTTTTGCATGCTTTTTCTAAAGGAAAATTTCTATTTCTAGTTCACTCATAATTTTTATAATAGATGTCTTTTGCTGAATTTTTTGAGATAAGCATATGATTTTTCTCTTTTACTTTGTTAATAAGATGCATTACACTGATAGATTAACTATTGTCAAACATTGTGCTCATATAACAACACCAATTTAATCTGATTTTTTAAAGAACTTTGAGAGATTGGCATACCTTTCCATTCTTATAAAACCATATAAAAGAATTGGAAATTGCTTCCTCTTCACTTTTTTCTGAAATATTTCATCAAATTATATTTCTTTTACTAAATAACTTGTAAAATTTGTTATTGAATAAAACACATTTTGTAGTTTTCATTGGAAGGAGGCTCTTGTTTAGAATCTTACTAGTTTAATAGCTATATGTCCTTCGCTTTGATTTTTTGTAGTTTTGTGTCAGATTTGATGTATTGTCAGGATTTTTTAAGGGAAAAAATCAATTTCACCCAAATTTTCCATTTATTTAGAGTAAAATATTTTAAACATGCTCTTATTATCATTTTAATATCATAGTGTCTTAGTAGTGTCCTCTTTTATATTTATGATAGACTAATTTGTTTTCTTCCTTCTTCTTCATGATCTGGCTATGCAGGTTTTTCAGTTTTGTTAATATTTCATAGAGATAATTTTGACTTTCATTTTTCTGTGCTGTTTGTCATTTATATTATTAATTTTTTACTGGTATCTTTATTTCCTCTGTTCTATTATCTTTGTGCTTAATCTACTGTTGCTTTCTAACTTCTTGCGATGAATAATTTTAGAATATTAATTTTAGTCTTTTTAAATAATTATTTTATTATTATAAAATATGAACTATATTTCTACTAAGTATATTTTAGCTGCATCCCACAGGTTTTGATATGTTATTTTTAATCATATCTTTAATTCTTTTATAATTTATATTTTGATTTCTTCTTTGACTCATGGGTTATGTACAGGTTTTTTTATTAATTTCAAAATGTTTTGAGATACTCTTATTATTCATTTGTTATTGATTTTTAGATTAATCCTACTATGGACAGTACACATTATGTATGATTTCTATTCTTTGATACTTGCTGAGAGTTGCTTTATTGTAGTGTATTTTAGATTTTGATAAATATTCCATACGAATTTGAAAACAACATATATTCCATGGTTAAGAATGAATTAGATAGAAAGATGAGATGGATGGATGGATAGAAAGACAGATAAATAGCAGACATCAATTAGGTGGTTTGTAATTTAGTGATTAAAATATTTATATTCTTATTTATGGATAGATATGTTTGCTTGTCAGTGAGTGAGATTTAGTATTAGAAGTATTAGAATATATATTTATAAATATATTTTATACTTCAGTTTTAGCTTTATACACATAAAGCTATGCTGGAAGGTACACAAAAATGTATAACTATCATTTCCTTTTCCAGTTTTTCTTTTTAATCATTATGAAATATCCCATTATTATTATTGTTATTGTTATTATTACTATTATTACTTGTAGAGACAAGGTTTCACTCCATCATCTAGGTAGGAGTGTTGTGGTGTGATCATAGCTTACAGAAACCTCAAACTCCTGGGCTCAAGTGATCCTCCCACTTCAACCTCCCAAAGTGAGTCACTGTACCGGACCTATAATACCTCTATTTATACCAATTGTTGTTTTTAACCTTAAAATCTATTTTATCTGATATTTGTATAAATTCACTGGTTTTCTTTTGGTGTTTACATGATATGCTTTTTGTCTATCATTTTACTTTCAAACTTCCTGTATATTTGCATTATGTAATATATAACATATTTACATTTATATATTCTGTATTTATAAACTTGTTTATTATATTACATAATACACTTTTAAGTGCTATAAACAACTGATTTTTTTTTCCTAAAATCTAGTTGATAATCTGTTTTTTAGAGAAAGGTTTAGAAATTTTTTCTATAAAATATCTTAGTTTTTATTTTGTGGGTCATATCAAGTGTGCCCCAATTACTCAATTCTGCCACTGTAGTTCAAAAGCAGTCATAGGCAATTTAGAAATGAATGAGTGTGGCTGTGTTTCAATAAAACTTTATCTATTAAAAAAAGGCAAACCAGGGCCAGCATAGTTTTTCCCAACCATTTTTTAAAGTATTAATTCAATTTATATTGCTTGCATTATCTCATATGTAGAAGTTTAAACTACCATCTTCTTTTTGGTTTTCTCTTTATACTTCTTGTTACATTTTTTTCTCTTTTTTTGATTAATTAAGCATTGTTTATTATTAAGTTTTTGTGCTACACTTTTTTTTTATTTTAAACATAGAGGTACAATACACTATACTTTTTTTAGTAATCTTTAAATGATTTTGCTAGAAATTATAACACACATTCCTGAGACTTATTAGGATCTTATATAAATTAGTTCTCTGTCACCTTCTGCACAATCTTAGAACTCCCTTTCTATAGGCCCTGCTTCTTGTGTTGCTTATTATTACAAAGTTTACATATTTTTCTGAACATGACATTATTAATATTTTTATAAATCCATAATTAAGATTTAGACACATATTATTTTATTCCTTACCTCTTTTCTTCATTCCTTTTTAAAAATTCCTTGCTTCCTTATTGGAAAACATTTCTTTTGCCTTCATAAGTTTCTTTAGTTTTGTATATATTTTGCCAGGAAGTGGCAAGGTGCGAAAAGAAATGTCATATGATACTGACAAATTTTCTTAGTGGTTTTTTAAATTGAAAATCATGGACTCCACCTCAGTTAATTTCTGTTTTCTTTATGGTCCTTACCTCTTTCTGGCTAATGGTGGTTTTAGATCCTTCTCCTTCCCTTCTCCTCCTCCTCCTCCTCCTTCCTCCTCCTCCTCCTCCTCCTCCTCCTCCGTTTCCGTCACCTCCTTTTAATTTGCTCAAACAGTATACCTTTTTGCGATGGAGTTGGTCTACAGCAAGCTAATATGTCATAACCAAAAATTGTTTTGGTTGTTTTTTCTTTCTTTCTTTGTATGTCCATATAATCTCCTTTTGCCTACTAAACTCTAAAGAGGGAAAAGGAAATTTGATAGCAGTGTATTCTCTTCTATGCTCTAAAAACACTTAAATTAATGAAAGTAGTATATATTTTTTGCTTATATTTTGATACCAGCAGAATTCTGGAATCCTATTTATGTTTAAATCTTGTTGTTTTCATGTAAGCCCTCCTGATTTTCTCTCATTACAATCCTTTAGTGTTATGCATTGAAGTTGCCTACCACAGTCACACCCATTCAAACAAACAGGCACCTTGACCATATACCATCTTAATAAGTTATTGGATTGCTCATTTGACCACTTAGTCATAATTTCAAATGTCTGTAACTCCACTTTGCAAAGCAGATCAAATTACTTCAACTATGATTTATCAGAGTAAGTTCATATATTCTGCTAAGAAGTTTTTGAACTATAAAACAATAAGAAATAACTCTTTTCTCCATCTCATGTTTTCCATAAACAATCTTGGTATTTTTTTTCACTTAATAAAGACATTTTTAGTCAAGATTCTTATTTATCAGTCATATTATTTCATTTATCTTGTGCTCTAATTATAGAATCAGACATAAGAAAGTCTCTTTTGTATAAAATAAGATTAGTAAGTTCTTTGAACTTTTTCTCTCATCATTTAATACAAATTTAAAGTCACTTATTGTCAATTTTATCACAAAATAAAGACACAAAAATAGGACATTACACTAATGTTATACTCTTCCATATGAATGTTTCAATGTCCCTTACCATGTTTATATAGTAAGTATTCAGAGACACAGGCAAAGTGATTTAACTTTCTTAGGACTATGTAGGTCAGGCAATGTGATACAGTTAATGCACAGATCAATCAGTTCATCCATTAATCAATGTGTACTGTGTCCAGTATTAGTTAAGGCAGTGACTTTTAACAAGGAAAATGCACCAGAATTTCTTGTGATGATTTTCAAACAAATGCACAAAGGGACCTACCCCCTAAAGTGTAACAATTTGGAATATGTAGACTATTACAGTTTCACAAATTATGGTGATACACATGCTTATCGAGAAACACTGCTTTAGCCGTTTGGGGATAAAGAAGAAACACATTTTGGCTCAATAAAGTTTTTAAAAATGGAAAAATATTTTAAAATATATTAAATGATATGTAAATAAAAATTGAATTTTTTGGTTCAGTGTGAATTAGAAAGGCTTCATTAGAAAGACTAGAATTGATCAGTATCTTCAAGAATAGGTTGACTTTGCAGAACTGGTAGAAATACATGGAAATGGGGAAAAATCATAAAATGAGCAGGAGCACAGAAGCAGAAATTACTATCATGGGAATCAGTGCAAAGAACAAGCAGGTTACTTGAAAATAAGTCCCATGACTATAAAAACTGTTACTATCACCTGTCAAACAAACATGTGAATAGATGAATTAATCTAGCATGGCATGTCCTTAGCATAGAGTAATAGGAAATAAGTGTATACATATTTAAAACAAAATCAAATTATGGATGATCATAAAAGCCAACAAATAAGTTAAGAAATCATACCTAGGAAATAACGAGGATATGAATAGGGCTAGAAATAATTCAAAATAGGAGATTTCAAATATCATATAACTTTATTTTATTGTTCAGTTTAATGGTGCATTTTATCGAATTTGATGATTTCTTGCCCTTAAGTAGCACTTGTTTCTGATTCTTCCATCTCTTACTTTCTTCAGTCTCTCATACTTCTCCTTTTACTCTTGAACTTTTATTTTTTTCTCCTTCAATATAGTTAGCTTGAAAATTAAATACTAGTAGATTCTGCTTGCTGATATTTATATTTTAATTGGCTACAATCTATTTGCACGATATTATAAAACTTAATTTAGACATTAATAATATTTTAGAATTGATTTACCCTAGAATATGGTTGGAAAAATAAGAATGAAACTTATCCTATTAGCTTAGTTTATAATGTTTATGGTGAAGGTAGTTTAGATAAATGCCAGAAGTATGTGATCTGATATTTGAAAATTAAAATAAAATTTAGACAATATTTCACATACTTTATCTTCAGATATCATATTTCATAAACTTTTAGTTTCTTCGCCCATGCCTTATTCATTTTCTATTAAAACTGTAACTCTAAGAAATACGATTTAATGTATATTTTTTCAGAAATAGATGTATTTCACAAGCTGAGAATATAGGAAATAATGACTATGTAATTTACAAAGTTTTACAGCATATAGAATCAAAGCTATAGTCAGAAGCCAAAACCTATCATTAGCAAAATAATTGCTGGAATTACCAAAAAAAAGTAAATAAATAAAGGAAAAATAAAAAACTAAGCCATAAAGTATCTTTAATACCACAATTACCTGAAGCAAGACTGAGGAAATTATAAGAGGAAAAACAAAATATAAGTCAATTTCCATAGATAATTAGATATTCAAAGGAATCACTTTCACTCTTTCAGGACAATGGGGGAAGGATGCAACTAATTTAATGAATTACCACTCATTCTTATGGCCTACAGAGGTGGGAGAGTAAGATATATTTCCTCCGCTTCATATTACTAGGATGTTTCAGCTACAATAAAAGTCTCTTTAACGGGAGAACAGAAACTTGTATTTTTATGGTTTAGGTAGGCTAGAAGCAACAAGAATAATTTTTTTCTAAAGAAGGCAGGAAAAAAATGATGCTGTATTACAGAAATTGTTGCTGGATTTTAATGGACTGAGATGGCCTTAGAAAAAAAAGAGTGGTTATTAACAGTTTCTAATGGACCAAAACAACATCCACCTATACAAAAAAATTGGAGTCTATCAGTACTCACAAAATATGCTTACCACCATCACCACTCCCCATCACGCAGATGTTGACATCATCTATGAATTAAACAACTGACCTTAAAACAAAAAACAAAAAACGATGGTTGTTTGAAAGCTGAGGTTTCTGTCTTACTATGCCAATTTACCGAGTCTTAGATGAGATGAGGGAAAAAAATGCTTGTGTATATAAAAGCTACATTAGCTTGAGTGTTTGCATGTTTATGTTTGAATATAGGCATCTATCAAGGATTGAAACCAAAGTGGAACAAGAAAAGTATTTAAATCATGCATGGATCTTAGAGACAGAGAGAGACATCTACTGGGCCATTTATTACCAATTCCAAGCACCTCCCCCTCCACTGTAATTAATGTAACACTTTCTCTCTTTACAGCTGACAGCCAAGAGCATAATTAGAGTCTAATAAAACATGGAAAAGTCACAAATGCAAAGTGGAATAAACAGTAAACAGTGAGGGAAGGGAAGATCCCGGAGTGTGATGGCTGGGTAATGCCTGAGATAAACTGTATGCACATTGACACTGTCACGCTCTCAGCAGCCCCAAGTGTGCTGGTAGCCTGGTGCAGACAGACAGCTTGAATTAATCCCAAGAGGAGCGCATGACAGGCGAGTGAAGCAGACAATTAGAATGAAGGAGGAAATTGGAAATGGCAAAGGTGTGAACATATGTCAAATTACAACTAAATGATAAATTACAATTCTGTCACTGGAATAAGCGGTAATTAAGAAAGATTTCGGCTATCCTTCTTAAAAAAATAAAGAAAGAAGAGAGAACCACATGTTTTTCCCCAGTTTAGATTTGTTTGCTGAATTGTTTCCACCCATCTCACACATGGGGCTGGATCTCTCTGACTTTTGAGCTGCATTATTTGTGTACATTAAGGATAATTCTTTTCTTTCCTCTTCCCCATTTTCCAGACTGGCAGAGTGATAGTGTCAAAATGAACAGGAAGCTGATAGTATCTGATGTAAAAACCTGCACTGAGATTTAAAAAAAAAAAAAAAAGAGGTTTGCTGCTGAAGCTGCTGCTGCACTCTAATTATTTTAAACAAGCACTGCACAGTCCAGCTGACAATTAGGAAAGTCTGCTCTATGGCTTGGGGGATTCATACGAAACCTCATAATCACTGTATACACGTCCTTTTCGTTTAGACAGTAATGAATGTGGGTGGGGCTTCTTGGCAGTTTTCAGCCACTTAACCACAATTTAAAACAGCTGTGTAATTATCATGAGGTTTTGAATCCAACATCCAATTCTAATTTAGAGTTTGTAACACCTGTGGTTTATTACAGCCGCTAGGACCAAGGCAGGGGGATGACAGAAGCAAAAGTGCAGTGCTGGCGAAAGCAGCCTAAGAGAAGGCACATTATCCCATGGGACTGCCGCATGCCAAGACACAGATGAGGCAGGAATCTTCACAGTGGCAAATCTCACAAGTAAACATAAGGTGCTGTGTGCAGAGAGATTTTCTTCAGCAAAGTCAACACGAGGTATTCTGGTCTTCAACTCTTCAAAAAAGCAGACGTGACTCTGACTTATATAACTCTTGCAAATTGTAGAAAAAAAATAACATGCCTCTGGAAACGACCATAGAGGTTCTGTACTCAAAGGTGATGATCTGATTATTTAGCATATTTTGAAATGGACAGAATTTAATTTGATGATTATTTTCCACCTATTATTTGGTGAATATGTAAGCATTAATTTTAGAAATGCAACAATAATTATAGTAAAAATAATGTATGTGAGGATTTAGACAAAATTTCTTGATAGCTAAGGAAAACATTTGCCACTTATTATTTTAATATTTATAAGAAGCTAACTAAATTTTATTTGCTTTATATACCTTTGCAAGTGTGTATTAATATTAGATTGCTATAGTTCTACCTTCACAGAATAGTAACTATGTACAATTATGTAGTATCTAAAACAGATTGAAATATTGAGAGATTCTCTTAGAACATATGTAAATATTCACATCATTTATTTTTCACCCTCCCTCTAGGGCAAAATGGAGGCAAATATTCAAAAACGCTAAATAAAATTCTCTAACAGAGAGGTCAGATGACTCCAATGAACTTCTAGAATAAATCAATTTCCAGGAGCTGTGGCCAGATATTGTAGTTCAAGGTCTTGAAAGCTTAATTGGGGAAGCATGTTAAAAGTTAAAGGACCAGAGTCATGTTAATTACATGAGGTTTTCCTTGTAGAAACTCTGCCCAGCACAATGCCACCCTCTCTTTTCCTTAGATAAGGGTATGCTTCTCCACCACACTTCTATAATTTGACAAGGTTTATTTTAAAAGCAACTTATTTAGAGTCATCTGTATGCTTCACAAGTAATAGAGCCTAATGTGTTCATTCATTATATTCTTAGTACAGTTTGGGTTAAGAAGCCTCTGACATTGTATGCCAAAAAATTAGAAGGATTCAAATGTAGAATAATTTGAGATTGAATTTCAAGTCTTCCTTCTTTGGGGAAGTAAAGGGTAAGAAGAAGAAAAAAGAATTGTAATTGTTATTTCAACACTGTTTGCTTCCAAAAATAAAATTTATTTTATGAAAACATTAATATAGGAGACTATCCTGAAAAAAATTCTAGACTTTTACGTTAATTGGGGGAAAATTGTTCATACAATATAATCTGACAAAAAATCATTATATATTTAAAGTACAGTCTAGTAAGACAAAATGTAGTCTATATAATAAAAACTGTGTGTAGAACTTTGTATATATAGAGAAAGGCAAATCTGGAAGGAGCATCAGAAATTATTTTTCAATCATGTAATGTTCTACAACTTATTTTTAAGATATATTTATTATGTGTTTATTAAAGCTAAAGAAGTTAAACAGCATTCTTCAGAGGAAATGGTGAAGCACAAACTCTCTCCACAAAAAAATGTCAATTATAAAGTTGTTTTCTGGATATTATGTGTTTTAATAGCGAGCTAAGTCCTGTATTTACCACATCTGTTAACTTTCCAAAGAAAAGACTTTGTTTTAATAATCATATGGGATGTAGAAAGTATTTCATTGTCAAAAGACATCGTTACACTACACGTTGCCTTAATATGGACTTTGGATATTAATTTTATATTATAGAGCACTTTTGCTAAATACTTTCAACCTTTAATATACATAAGATCCGAGTGGACCCTCCACCCCTGCCAGAATTTCACATTTTGGGTAAGCATTCCAGATAGTTTTCATTCAGATTTAGACCCTACCTTAAGTTCTTACTTTGCTGTGGGCCAAGAAACTTGTGAATACTAAGGCAAGATAGCTGAAAATAGAGACCAGTCTTCTGACTTCCTGCCAAGTTTTTGTCTATAAGAATCATATGCTTGAGTGGATTAATGATCTATAAATTACAATGGACACACCACGCTTCTTGATAGGTAATGGAAACATCTACCATGCTTATAATTGCTAATTTCTATGTTCAATTTGATGCTTAAATAAGTACAATTTGATAATAATGATTATTCTAAGAATATTATTTTCATTATATAGATTTGCCAGGTTTTTGCCAATTTAAAGACATATATAAAGAGTCATAAGCAAGGCACAAACTGATTTTAGTCTATATGGAACACTGAAGAATAGTAAAATACAGAATTATATGTGGAAATTGTAATAATTAAAAATATTGATGATCTATAATGTCACTCAAATATATAATTTTCCTTAAAAAACTAAACCATCTTACTGTTTAAACTTTCTCTGTAACATAAACATGGAGAAATATTCCAAAAGTCTAATCTTAGGAGATATGAATGAAGTCTTTTTCAAAAATTCAAGCATACTTTGGCAAAAGGTTGGTAAATTTCTACTTTTGGCCTTGACAAAATAGCTGATACTGAACTTTTCCTCTCAACAAAAGAAAATAAAAAGCTATAAAACTGGAGAAAATATGTGCAACAACTATTTGCAGATGATAAACAATAGGCAATGCAAAACTGAACTACTGCAATCATCCTAGTTTATCTCTAGGTATATTTATTGTTTCAGTGCACAAAGAGTGAAGCCCAAACTGAGTTAACAATTTTGTTGAACTGAGGATGCAAAAATGAGAGTTCAAATTAGTTAAGGTAATTGGAATTTTCAAGCAGCATACTAGATAAGAAAAAAAGCATTAATTTAGCGAACCAAGTCTGCATGGGATTCAAAACATGAACTTTGGCTGAAAGCTGTCCTGGACATGCAGAGGTAAGTCTCCACAATGCCTATAGGTAGTAATTTGATGTTAGGTTGACTGCTGAATGCTCACTCTAGAAGTTATAATCAGCCAAAGAGTCTGCTGAACAACTTGGCTATTCAGTAGAAATCTGAGGAGCCCAAAATGTGGGTGAAAGAAAAAGACCCAGAACTAAGTTCATCATTGATATAGAGCTGTCAAAACAAAGAATAAACAAAGACTGATGGGACAAAAATGATCTGCCAATAATCTAACTGCCTGCCGTAATAAAACTGGACACCTTTTAAAATTAAATATCATACTCTAGAAAAGGGTTGAACAAATTACACCTACTGTTAATCCATCTGTACTTGTAAATAATAAAGTTTACTCTATTAGAATTATGTCCATTTGATTAAGTATTTTGTGTTGCTTCTTTTCTGCTATAACAGCAGAGTAGATAGTTATAGTAAAGAGTGTGTAACCCACAATGCAAAACACTTACTATCTGGTCCTTTGAGAAAATTTTGTGAACCACAGACCTGAACTCACAACAATACAATACCACAAAATCTAGCATAGAATAAAAATTACTCAATATAATAAATGGAAAAAATGTGACTAAAATTAAATATGAAAGTAGTCAATAGAAACAGAGCCTGAGATAACCTAAAGGTTAGATTCGTTTTCAGGAACTTACAAGCAATTTTTTAGATATGAAAAGAAGCTTGTAAGAAATGACCATTATAATGAATCTTAGCAGATAAATAATGAGTATTTTTTAAACCAATATAAAAATTTTAAACTAAAATGTATAATTCTGAAATAATATATCCAGTAGGTAAATTAACAGAAGATTAAAATAACAGAAGCCTAAAAGAATTAATGAACTTAAAAACAGATGAATAAAAATTTATCAATATTAAAAGGCAAAAATAGGTTGAAAAATATTTAAGAAAATTTGAGAGATTAGTGAGATAATATCAAGCAGTCTAATATACATGTAATGCATGTCCCAGAAGGAGAGGAGATAATAAAACAGAAAATATATTTTAAATGTATTAGAAATAATGGTTACACATTTTCTTAATTTGTGGGGAAAAAAATCAACTTGCTGATCCAAGAATCTCCACCTAACATAAGATAAATGCCTAGGTAAGAACACCTGGGAAAATTATACTAAAACTGATAGAAACTGACGATAAAGAGGAAAATCATAAAAGCAACTATGAGAAAAAGAGACACATTATACAAAGGGTATAATAACAATAAATATGAACAATAATAAAAATTATTTAATTAAATGATAAAATAAAAACAATAGCAGAGTTTTTACTAGAAACAATAGAACCTGGACTGCAATGAAAGAACACCTTTAAAGTGCTGGAATTTTTTAAAGTTTCAAGTAATATTTTATTTATTTATGTGTTTATTTATTAAGTGAAGCAACTTTGTTACTCACAGATAGGCTGCAAGGGTCAACAGTAATCTAAAATTCATGTTAAGCCAGTACCCCAATGATAAGGAAAGATACTTAGGATGGATTGAGTCTTGTCTGCATGTGCCCCAAGTCTTACTACAACTGAGGAACTCAGAAAATCATACAGCTTTGGGATTTATACTTAGGGTCAATTTCGCATGCTGGGCTAAATTGTTGCAAGACATCCTCTTCTAGGAGGCTTGGGGATCAAGCCAAGCTATCCTGACCAGCTTCTCCTTATACTGTATCAGGACATTGTATTTCCAGCACATTCTACTGTTCTTGAGAACAAGCAAGAAAGTGGAGAAGAGCTGGGTTGTCTCAGTAACCCAGAGATTTTTTTCCTGCAAAGATCTGTTTTGGGGGGAATCTATATCAGACACCAGGATATCACTCAGTTCCATGACAGGCATACCTTGTTTATTGTGCTTCACTTTATTGAAGTTCCCAAATACTGTATTTTCAAAATAAATTTAAGGTTTTTGGCAACCTTATGTTAAGTCTGTTGGTACCATTTTTCCAATGACATGTGCTCACTTTGTGTCCCTGTGTCATCAGCCCATATTTTATATGCAGAAAAAATGTCTTTCAAAAATAAGGCAAAATTTTTACATAAATAAAAGCTGAGAGCATTTGTCACTTGCAAACCTACAACATAAAAAATATAAAGAAAAGAATTCATGTTAGACAGAAACCACACTAGATGCAACTTGGATCTATAGGAAGGAATAAAGAACACTGAAAATAGCAAATATATGGGAAATATAATCTGATGGAGCAAGATCTCACAGGAGAATTCTGAGTGTTGTACATCATTTATTACTTGATTTGGGTTGTAATTTATAAGTATTCATTCTATAATTATTAAGCACTTTCCTGTATATGTTTTATTTCCAAATTGCAAAATGTTTACAAAATTTAAAAAAATTTAAAAATTATCAGTTCATTTCACTCTACTGTAAACTCTGACCTCTCAATTCCTCACAAAAATAAAAATAAAATATTATTTTTTCTATCTAAATTTCACTCAAAGACAATTTTTTAAAAAGTAAATTTAATAACACTATATTTTGGCATTAATAAAAATGGAATATAATTTAGTATTGATGAAATATGTAGAAATATATAGTCAAAAGATAATGGGTAAATGGAATCAAAATGGACATCGGTGTATAGCAAATAACAAAACATAATAAAATGTTCTTAACACTGAGAACACTGTGATAAGTTAGGGTTTTTATTTTCAGGGAAATGTAAAATGATACTACTAAACTAAAATGTGATCAAAAATTAAAACAGAATACTCAAAAGATTTTGTTAACCAAAAGAAGCAACAAGTAAGAAATTGAAAAAAGTCAGATGTACAGCTAGACAAGTTAATAGTAAGAGGATAGACCTAATCTAAACAAATCAACAATTATATTAAATACAAATGGCCTATATTCTATAATTAAAAGGAAAAGATTGACAGAATGAACTTTTTAAGAAGCTTTTTAAAAGTAATGTAACTTAAATACAGATGCAAAGACAGGTTAAAAGTAAAATGGTAGAAACATATACCATGCAGATAATAAACATAAGAAAAAATCATTGCTATATTAGTGCTGTAAGAAGCAGACTTTAGGGGGAAAAACGGTTGTCAGAGATGAATAGGAAACATCTCATAAAAGGTCAGTTCTTGAGAAAGAACTCAACGTTTATAACTGTATATAAACCCAATAACAGTGCTTTAAATGCACAAAGAGAAAAAAAAAAATACAGAACCAAATGAGAAATAGATAAATCCACAAACATAGTTGGAGTTTTTACATGTCTTTATAATAGAAAGAACAAGTAAGTAACATCATTAATAATATTGGAGATTAGAATAACATTATCAGCAACTTAACCTAATTGACCTTTATGGCAGATTATAGCCATAAAGTTACAGAATATACATATTTTAAAATACACATGGAATGTTCCACATGCTAGATCATCTGCTGGTTCATAAAAAAGTATCAGTAAATTTCAACACTAACAAATCACATAGAATTCGTTCTCTTTCCAAGTGGAATTAAACTAGCAACAAATAGCTGTATAATATCTAGGAAGTCCCCAATATTTGGAAATTAAACCACATACTAATAAATAACATATGATCAAAGAAGTAATCTGAAAGTCAAATGGAAATAGTGAACACACCCCAAGATCAAGAATAAGTTCAGGATTTTTGTTCTTACCGTTTTCACTCGACATTGTAATGGATGTCCTAGTCAATGCAACAAGTTGAGAAAAATGCATAAATATTGGAAGAAACTCGTTAAACTTTCTTTTTTCTTTTTTCTTTTTTTTTTTTGAGTTAGAGTCTCACTCTGTCGCCCAGACTGGAATGCTGTGGCCGCTCCAGGTCACCGCAGCCTCGACCTGCTGGGCTCTGGCGATCCTTCCGCCTCGGCCTTCCGAGTAGCTGGAATTACAGGCATGCACTACCATGCCCAGCTGATTTTTTGATTTACTGTAAAGATGAGGTCTCTCTGCCCAGGCGGGTCTCGAACCCGCGGGCTCAGGCAATCCACTCACCTCAGCCTCACAAAGGCGCAGGATTACAGGCTGAGCCACTGAGCCCGGCTAAACTTTCTTTACTCACATATGATGTGATTATTTCATAAAAGTATGTGTTGTAGAAAACACTTGAAAACATACAATAAACTATGACAGCTAATGAGTAAATTTTACAAAGTTTACAAGTTAAATATTTTGAAATTAAATTTTGAATATTTACCATTGACTCAAAAGATATGACATTTATAAATTTAATAGATTTGAAAGACTTCTATACTGAAAATATTGTGACCCAAATTAATGAGAAAATGTATCATTTTTATGAATTTAAAGACATTAAAATGTCAATTCATTCTAATTTGTGTAGATTTAATGCAATCCCCATCAAAATCTCAACAGTTTCTTTTTGTGGGGGTATAAATTGACAAGTTATTTGTAAAATTCACATGGAAATACAAAGGTCTAATATGAGGACTTTTATATTTCCAAGAAAATCTTGAAAAGAGAGTTATGTGGAATACATACAACTATCCAATTTTAAGACTTATTATCAGGTTATAGTTGTCAAGCTATAAAACCCTTATGTGAAAATATATAACCAGGATAAATGGAATAGAATATAGGGAACACAATTTGATTCACACGTATATGTTCCTTGGCAAGTCAGCAAATGAAAGTCTTTTCAGCAAATGGAGATGGAAAAAATAGGTTAATATACTGAATATAATGAACATCATGACCTACTTCACTGCATACACAAAAACTGATTCAAGATATTATAGAACTTTATATGATATAATACTATATACAGAGATTGTCAAAATATGTATACATATTATAAGAAAGGAAAAAACAGTATTAAAATTGTAATAATATATACCAATAACAAAAAATGAAAACAAGTCACATTTGACTTCTACTATTATAAGAGATGCTCAATGTGTACCATCAATGTCCACATTGATTACTGCAAACTACTGCAGGACTTTTCTGTGTGAAGCCTCCCAGATCTTCCCTTGTGCACATCACACACAGGATCATGCATCTCAGAATCATCTCAAAATCATCATGGATGCAGTTGTTTGGCATGTTGGAAGTTCTGTTGCATACTCATGTCTCAATTGTCATTGTACTTCTACAGTGTTCTCAAATTTCAAATACTGCTTCCAAGATGATCTCGCACTGCTTGAACAAATGATTACCTGCTTCCTCCATTTTCTTTGACTATCCTGCCTATTGCATGGCGAACTATTATTCATCTGATTAAAGCCACTTGAGCAATCATCATACTATACATTGCTACCATAATTTCAACTTCAAAAAGTAATACATAGATAACATTTCTTAAATATGTATATATATATTTTAGCGAACCCTGGTACAAACACACTAAAATTTTAGCATATATATGCTAAAATCAGTAGGAGCATATCTTTATGATTTTGATACAGAGATGTTTAAAATAAGATGAAATACTACCATAAAATTAAAAGTTAATAAAATAAACTTCATGAAAATCAAAACTCTGCTTATAAAATGTATCACTGTTATGAAAATCAAAATTATTTGCAAAAGGTAAGTCAGACAAATGACTTGTATGCAGAATAAACTTCTACAAATCAATAATAAAAAGGTAATCTGCCAATTAAAACATCAAAGACTGATTCTGAACAGGGATTGTTATTAAAAAGAAGAAATATGAAGGTCCTTCAGCATATAAAAAAGATATTCAATGTCATTAGTTGTCATTAGTTAAAACCAAAATGAAATGCTATTTTACACACACTAGATTGGCTAAAATGAAAAAAAAAGATTGATTAATATTGGTGAGACTATAGTGCAACTGGAACTCTTATTAACTGATTCTGGGAATATTCAGATTGGTGATTTCGAACACAGTTAAATATATATCTACTTTATTACCTAGAAATTTCACTCGTCAATACTTGCCCAAGGGAAGTGAAAACATATGAGCAAAAAGATTTACAAAACATGTTTAGGAAAGATTTATTTACAATATCTGAAAACTAGGAATGATCCAAATGTCTATTATAGAATAAGAAACAAATTGTGGTATATATGTTAGAATACTACTCAGCCTTGAAAGCTACTTGTGTTATATAGACCATCATTTACGTATGGCAAAAAGATTATGTTGCATAAAAGAAACTAATCTCATACACACACCCCACAAATGCATGCTATTCAATTCCATTTTCATGAAGTTCAAAAACAGCCATAGCATCTTTGGAGATTTTTTTTTTTTAAATGGTAGTAGCCTCTGAGATAGGGGTGGAAATTAAATGGGATAGGACATTAGTGAACTGGATGATGTAAGTTTACTTTCATGGAGTATTAGTTACAGAGGTTTATATGTCTGTAACAGCTCCTTAAAATACATCCCTAAGATATATATATTTACTGTATATAAATTTTACCTCAATTTAAAAATAATCGGGCAAAATCCAGTGGTGTCGATTAGAAAGTCTCTGCCTTGTAGCTATAACAGATTATGAGTCTACTTCCTGGGGTCTTAAACCTCTCCCTGGAAGCAGTCAGGCATTTTGGTCAAAGCCATTAACTCTTCTTGGTGACTGGGGTGACAGTCAATACATTGCTGCTGATTTGGCCCCTGCTATTGTATGATGCATTTATCATTCTCATTCAATTGGCATCAAGACTGTGGCTATTAGAAGCATAGCAGCAAGGCATCTTTTTGCATAGTAATAACCATCACATCTTGGAGTTGAAATAGAATTTTTTATAATTAATATAATTACAATATCATCTTTTTAAAAAATATTTTAAAAACCAACTCTGCACCCTAGTCAATTAGCATTTACTTGTGTGACTTTTTTGATGCACATTTTAAAAATCCATCACATGTGAAATATTTTATAAAATGTCTTGTTTGGCAAGAAAATTTGCTGCAGCACTCATGGAAATGAATTTACAAAAGATAGATATTTTGATGAACACTTTTCTTTTTTATTGGGAAGCTGAATACTCTTAACTGTCAATTAAATGAAGTTGAATAGTACTGTAATGAGAAAGAAATGACTATAAATATTAGAGGGAAAGAGAGATGAAGGAAGAAAAATCACAGAGATATTTTTAAAGTGCTCATGCTTGGTTTTAAAGTGTTTTTACTTAGGTTATATAAGAATTGTAACAAATGAAGAAGTGGTATTGGCTGATTAGTACAGAGTTTGGTTATTATAGCAGTAACACTGACCACTGTGTTGAGAATTGTTAATAATTATCAATACCATTTTGCCAGTATGACTTGGCAATAGTTATTCATGAAGCTATTTGAGAGAGATACAAGGATTATATCCATACTAACTGATTAGAACCCAAATCTTTATAACCTCTACCACTTTTACAGTCACATAAGTCAAGAATTATACATGTATTTGTCACTCCCCTCTTAAAAGCAATCCAAATAATTATATCACCCACTTGCTAAACACAAATACTGAAAGAATACTTGTTAAAGTGTAAGACGAAT
Source organism: Carlito syrichta (assembly GCF_000164805.1). Classification (NCBI taxonomy): domain Eukaryota; kingdom Metazoa; phylum Chordata; class Mammalia; order Primates; family Tarsiidae; genus Carlito; species Carlito syrichta. The sequence continues at coordinate 444,532 of NW_007259325.1, forward strand.
ATTTTCAAAAGATTTTTAAAAGCATCAAATACAGGTACAGCAGAAAGGTGTAATAGTATTTTTCAAGAACAGTTATAAGACGAATATTTTCAAAAGATTTTTTAAAAGCATCAAATACAGGTACAGCAGAAAGGTGTAATAGTATTTTTCAAGAAGAGTTGTAGAAGTCTTAAAAATATGCATATTTCAAACACCCTACAAATCAGTATTATTGAGCATAACCAAACATAAAATTTAAATTATATCTAAAAATACAAGGGCAGGAAACAATATAGAATTTAGCAATGGTGCAAGTTTTTTGCTTTATAATATCTGGATTAAAATATACACTTTGATATTTATTTGAGCTTAAAATCAAAATATAGATTCACATCTTTCTATTAATTAATAGACTAAAACTTTTGGACTTTTTTAATCAAAGTAAATTTAATTTTAGAAAAATTTTAGTTTCACAAAAAATCAATAGTAAGACATAGAAATTGTCCATATATTTCCTGAACCTGTGTCATCATAACCTACACAGTTATCAACATCCTACCACAGTGATACATTTATTACAATTGATGAACCTATATTGACACATAATTATCACCCAAAGTTAAGAGCTTATTATTAGATTGTTGGTAAGGTTTATTCTTGGTGTTGTACATTCTTTGGGTTTAGACATTTATAATGATATACATGCCCTATTATGTCATACAGAGTAATTTCACTTTCTTAAAAGTTATCTTTCACATATTTTTCCTACTTTTCTCCCTAACCCTGATCATTTTATTAACTCTGTAATTTTGCCTTTCTCAGAATGTCATATATTTGAAATCATACAATAGCCTCTTTAACTTATTAACATTCATTGACTTTTCATCTTTGTCCTTTCATGGCTTGATAGCTCATTTTTTGGCACTGAATAATATTCCATTGTCGGCATATACCAAAGTTTACATATCCATTCACATATTGTAGTACATATTGATTGCTTTCAAAATTTGGGAATTACATATAAATCTGCTATAAACATCCATGTGTAGGTTGTTTAGTGTGGACATAAGTTTTTAACGCCTTTAAGTAAATCGTTAGTGCGCAATTGCTAGATTTTATGGTAATAGTATGTCTAGTTTTGTAAGAGACCGCCAAACTGCCTTCTAAAGTGGCTGAAATCATTTTGCATTCCCAACAACAACGAATGAGAGTTCTTCATGCTCCACATTCTTGCCAGAATTTGGTGGTGTCAGTGTTCTGAATTTTGGTCATTCTAATTGATGTGTAGTGGTATCTCATTTTTGTTTTAATTTGCATTTTCCCAATGATACATGGTGTGGAACATCTTTCTCATGCTTATTTGCCAACTGAACATCTTCTTTTCTGAGATTTCTGTTAAAATTATTGACTTCTTTTTAAATCAGGTTTTAAATTTTCTTATTGTTGTATTTTAAGAGTTCTTTAAATGATTATTGCAAGGTTTCAGGATACAAGGTTAAGAAACAAAAGTCAATACCTTTTCTATATACTAGCAATGAACAAGTGGAATTGGAAGTTGAAAACACAATACCATGTATATTAGCACTAATAAAATAAAGTACTTCACCATAAATCTAAGAAAATATGTAAAAGTTGTATATAAGGAAAACTATAAATACTGATAAAAAGATAATCAAGTAATTAAAAAACATAGATATATTATGTCCATGGATAGAAGACTCAATATTGTTAGTTTTTTGAGTGTTGATATTCAACACAATTCCAATCCAATCCTAGCAAGCTATTTTGTGGATATTAATAAACTAATGCCAAAGTATATACAAAAAGACAAAAGATCCAGAATACCAAATACAATATTAAAGAAGAACAAAGTTGGAATACTGGCACTACCTGTCTTCAAGTCTCTATAAAGTAATCAAGACAGTGTGGTGAAAACATAAGCAACTATATCAATAGAACAGAATAGAAAGCCTAGAAATAGATGAATACAAATGTAGTCAACTGATTATTGACAAGGCAGCAAATACAAAACAATGGAGCAAATTTAGTTTTTTCAACAAATGGTATTGGAATAACTGAACATCCATCTGGAAAAAGATGAATTTAGATACAGACCCTATATCCCTTACAAAAATTAACTCAAAAGGATTATATACCTAAATGTAAAGTGCTAAATTATAAAACATCAGAAAGACAATATAGGAGTGTTATTATTTTAACATAGGATAAAATCTTGATGGCTTTGGGTTTGGCAATATTTTTAGAAACTATACCAAAGGCATGATACATAAAGGAAAGACTTAATAAGTTGAATTTCATTAAAATTAATAATTTCTGCTCTGCAGAAGACACTGCCAAAAGAATGAAAATACAAACCACAGACTGGAAAAAAAAATTACGGAAGCCATTTCATAAGGGAGACTTTTTGTGTGTGTGTGGGTGTGTGTATATGATCAGTTTATTTCTACATGTCAAACCCAAAAGAATTTTTCAGTTATTAATTTATGTGAAACTCTTAACACCCTTTTTTTTTATTAATCAATATTTTTTATTATGATTTTGTGGAGTACAGTTAAGGGTTAGGTGTACAATTACATTTCATTCAGGCACCCTGTTGATAAGAGGTGTTTTCCCATCTCCAGACAGATATTTGCTGCTGTTAATCCCATCCTCCCCCCCCCCATAGTTTCCCAGTACCGTCAGTCATTTTCTTATAGTATTACATTGGATGTTCAAGGTATAAGGGAGACTTTTTAGGGAAGTCTTGGGTTTACAGAAAGCTGAACAGAAAGTACACAGATTGTCATATAACCCTACTCTTATGCACATCGTTTTCCCTATTGTTAACATCATGTACTAAAGTAGTATGTTTCTTACAGTTGGTGAACCAATATTTATGCATTCTTATTAATTAAAGTTTATTGCTTTACATCAAGTTTCACTTTGTGTTGTACATATTTTTGAATGTTGACAAATGAACAATGTTATCTATCCACCATTATGGTTTCATACATAATAGATTTACTGCCTTGAAAATTGCCTGTGTTCTACTTGCTCATTGTTCCCCTTCACCCTCTTTTTCCCTTCTCCAGAATATCATATACTTGGAATCATACAGTATGTAGCTTTTTCAGATTTATTCTATTTATTTTGGATTTATTTTTCTTCTCCTCTATTTCTAAAGGTAGAAGCTTAGTTTATTGATTTGAGGTGCTTTTTTCCTTATATATTCATCTAATGTTACTAATTTTTATCTAGAACGCTTTCGCTACATCTTGAGAATTTTTATGTTTAATTTCATTTTTATTTAGTTCAAAGTATTTTAAAATTTATCTTGCAACTTTTCCTCTGACCCATTTGTTATTTAGGAGTAGGTTCTTTAGCCTTCAAATATTTGGGGATGTTCAAGCTTTCTGTTATCAAATTATAGTTTAATTTCACTGTAGTCTGATAGCATACTTTGTATTATTTGTCTTATTTTAAATTTGTTAAGGTATGTCTTATGGCATAGAATACAGTATATCTTGGGAAATGTTCCATCTGAACTTGAGTAGAATGTGTATTCTGTTGTTGAATAAAGCAGATATAAACATTAATTAGATCCAATTGAGCTTGGTGCTGAGTACTTAAACTTTATCCTTACTGACATTCTGCCTGCTGGATCTGTCCCTTACAGATAGAGGGTTTTTGAAGTCTCCAGTTGTAATAGTAGATTTGTCTTTGTCTCCCTGCTGTGCTGTTGGTTTTTGCCTGATATATTTAGTCTTCTGTTGTTAGATGCAACACATAAAGATTGTTTTGAGAACTGACCTTTCACCATTTTGTAATATCCCTCTTTATCTCTAATAATTGCTCTTGCACAGGAGTCTGCTTTGCCTAAAATTAATGCAGTTATTTCGCTTTGGTGTAGTATAAACATGGTATATCTTTCTATGCTTTTTAGAAAAATTTTGTTATCTATCTGTATCTTTTTACTTAAAGTATCTCATAGATAATATATGTCTTGTTTTGTTTTTACTCACTTTTAGTCCTATCAGTTCATTTAGACCACTCACATTTAAAGTGATTATTAATATAGTTGAATTAATATCTACTATATTTGTAACTGTTTCTATTTATTACCCCTTTTCTTTGTTTCTTTTTGTATGTTTTGCACTCTTTCTCGGTCTTATGTGGTTTAATTTCTTTTCTTTTTTGAATTCTTTTTATGGATATGTGGGGTACAAGTGAGAGTTAACTACGTAAGTGGGCTGCATGCAGGTGAAGTTTGGACTTCTTTTTTTTTTTTTTTTTTTTGAGTTGGGGTCTCACTTTGTCGCCCAGACTGGAGTGCAGTGGCCGCTCCCGGCCACCGCAGCCTTGACCTGCTGGGCTCCGGCGATCCTTCCGCCTCAGCCTTCCCGAGTAGCCGGAATTACAGGCATGCGCCACCACGCCTGGCTGATTTTTTTATTTATTGTAGAGATGAGGTCTTGGACTTCTAACTGGCTATCATTCCTCCTGGTAGTGGACCAGGTACTCTCTGTGTGGTCATATGCAGTGCCCAGCGACTGTAGATCCCTCCTTTGAACTACTGTGACTATTGTTTAGGGTCCACTTGTGAGTTAGAACATTCAGTATTCAGTTCTTTGCTTCTGTGACAGTTCACTTAGTATGATGGTCTTCAACTCCATCTGATTTGCTACGAAGTCCATGCTTTGTTCTTTATGACTGTGTAATACTCCCTTGTGTATACGCACCCCATTTTTTTTTTTATTCAGTTCACTTTTGATGGGTAACTGAGTTGGTTCCATGTTTTTGCTATTGTAAATAGTGCGGCAATAAATATGCACGTGCAGGTGTCTTTTGTGTAATTTATTTTCCTCAGGGTTTATTTCTAGGAGAGGGATTGAAGGCTTACATAGGTAAATTTTAGGTCTTTCAGGAATTACCACACAGTTTGCCACAGAGGATGAACTAGCTTGCACTCCCATCAACAGTGTAGAGTTGCCTTTTCTCCACATCTGCACCAGCATCTATTGTTTTCTGGTATATAAATGATATCCTTGCCAGAGTTAGGTGGTCTGTCATTTTAGTTTTTATTTGCATTTCTCTGATGATTAGTGAGGCTGAGCAGTTTTTTGTGTGTCTGTTGGTTGCTTATATGTCACCTTTTGAGAAGTATCTGTTTATGTCCTTTGCCCACTTTTTGATGGGGTTGTTTGTGAGTTTTTTTTTTTTTTTCTTTCACCTCATTTGGATTCCTTGTAGATCCTGAACGTTAGAACTTTGTCAGGTGCATAATTTCCAAATACTTTTTCCTATTTTGAGGGCTGTCTCTTTTTTCTCTTGATGACTGCTTTTGCTGTGCAGAAGCTTTCAGTTCATCAAAAGTTCCACTTGTCTAAGATTCTGTGGCATTTGTTTTTGCAGAGTTGGTCAAGAATTTGTTGCCTACTGCAATGTGCATAAGGGTGTTTCCTACATTTTCTTGTAGGATTCTTATAGTTTGATGTTTCACTTTTAGGTCTTTAATCAATTTTAAGTTGATTTTTTTATATGGTGGTAAGTAGGGGTCCAGTTTTATTTTTCTGCCTATGGTTAGCCAATTTTTCCAGCACCATTTGTAAAATATGGTCTCCTTTCTCCAGTGATTGTTATTGGCGGCTTTGTCAAAGATGAGTTGATTGAGAATTCATGTTTTTACTTCCAGAATCTCTGTCCTGTTTCATTGGTCTATGTGTCTATACCTGTACTAATACCAAGTTTAAATTAAGAATTTTGCTTTTATTTTCCCTCTTTTCTTAGCATATCAGTTATACTTTTAAAATATTTTCAATTGGATGCCCTAAAGTTTATATATTTACATTTATGATATACTTTTACATTTATAATATATTTTGCAAACAATCTAAGGCCACTTTCAAATACTACTATATCTTCATGGGCAGCAGTAAGGATACATTATAACAGAGTATTTCAAATTTACTTCTCTTCTCTCTTCTTACATTGTAGCATTCATTTCACTTAACCATAAATGCTATAATCCGCTAGTACATTATTGGTATTATTATTTTGAACAGTTAGTTTAGATCAATAAAGAATAATAAAAATCACGTATTTTGCCTTTGCCTAGTCCTGCTCTATACTCCTTCCTTGTGCCAATTCAAATTTCTGACCCATATAATTTTGTTTCTTTCTGAAACACCTCTTGTAATATTCTTGTAAGAAAGGCCTATTAGTGACAATTTACCCTATTTTTTCTCGTTTGTTTTTTTGGTCTGGGAAAGTCTTTCTCTCTCTATCCCTTGAGAATTGTTTGTCAAAAATTTTAGCTTGTTTGGTTTTTTTTTTTCCCTGAAAGTATTTCACTTCATTTTTTTCCTGTTGGCATGAAGAGAAGTCTTAAATAATTCTTATCATTGTTCCTTAATTTGTAATTCTTTTTCTTCACCACCCCCACCCTCTGACACCTCTTATGATTTTCTCTGTCTTCAATTCATTTCAGTTTGAGTATAATGTGCCTAAGTGTACAATTGGGGAGCTATATATATTATTTGTGCTTGTCGGATCTGTAATTTGGTATATATCATTAATTTTGGAAAATTCTCAGTCTCATTGCTTCACTATTTCTTTCATCCCTTTATCTCTTTTTTTCTCCTTGGTATTCCATTATACAAGTTAAAACTTTTATAACTATCCCACAGGTCTTTGATAGTCTGTTCCATTTTTAACTCTTTTTGATTTTCAGTTTGATATGTTTCTATTTACATATATTCAAACTCACTGATTTTTTTTTCCTTAGCTATGTCCAGTCTACTGATAAGCCTATCAAAGATATTCTTTACTCCATTACAATGTCTTGATTTTTAGTATTTCCTTTCTATCCTTTCTTGAAATTTCCATCTCTCTGCTTGTATTATCTGTTGGTTCTTGTATGCTGTCTACTTTTTCCATGACTACCCTTAGCATATTAGTCATAGTTGGCTGATAATTTCAAAATCTCTGCCATATCTGTGTCTGATTCTAATGCTTATTTTGTCTCTTCTGACTATAATTTTTTTCACTTTAGAATGCCATGTATTTTTTGTTGAAAGCCAGGCATTATACTGTGTGACAGGACTGAACTATGTAGGCTTTTAATGTGTGGTTTTATATTTATCTGGCAAAGGGTTATATTTATTGTTTACTCTAGCTCTGTGTTAGAGGCTATCATTTGTTCTGGTGCTCTTGTTTTTGTCTCCTCTGTTGCCTTTAAGCTTTCCTAAAGACTCCTTCTTAAATAGTATCTGATGCTTGAAGTACTTCTAGCTATAATTCTCCATTCATATACAAGAGCTTGATTGAGGTAGTGGTAAGGTTGAGGGGGGAAGGGAAACATACTATAACCCGGTATAAGTAGGTCCCAGTCTTTTTGTTAGCTTGTGTCCCTGGGCTGTAAATTTTACAAGTGCTTTTCAGCCCTCTTATCTCCTCCTTTTATGTGAGACAGGAAACCTAGAGGAGTCTAGGGTTGGATATTTCCCTTTTTCTAGGTTTATTAGGCTCTGGTAAAATTCAAGTCTGTTAGGCTATGTTAAAATGGTTCCCTTTGAGGGCAGCCAATATTTTAGGAGACTGGAGCACTCTAGGATTGTTTCAGAATGGTTATTTTTTCCATCCCTGCTGGAAGCATAAGTGAATATATCCCCCATCTTCACCCTGAGAACCTGGTAGAGCTCTTGAAGTTGAAACTCACAAAATTATGTGCTCCTCTCTCTCCTCCAAGATTGAGTGCAAGAATTCAATTTATCTGGGTTTATTTGTTTTTGCTTTTATCTTTTAATCTCTCAAACTAAAATACACCCAGTCTCTGGCAATTAGTCAATTACCCTTTAACTGTTACTATCAGAATCTAGCAGTGGCTTCAGTTCCCAGTAAGCTGTGATTCTCTGAATTTGCCTGTCTTTGCAGTTTGTAGGTGGCAGTTTTCCCTGTGACCTCAATTCTGTGCTGAATCTAAGAATTGTTGATTTTTAGCTTGTTCATCTTTTTTCTTGTTATGGTGATGGGAGTGACCACTTCTATATTCTTTCTTTGTTGAAGCAGAAACTAGACATCTCTACGTTCTTTTTGATGTACATTTATAATTTAAATTTTTATTTGTCAACTATTTGGATTAATTAAACACATTTACAGGAGTGATTTGTAAATTCTTAGAGTCCTCTGAGGGCTTAAAGATATCTAATTTTGACGAGACAGCAAGAAGAACAGCATAAGAACTCTGAGAAATCAGAAATAATGAAAAACAATATATATATAAAGGAACAAATGGACATCTACAATCAGGAGACAATACAGAGATATTTGAAGGAAAAAATGTAAGTGAAAGGTACAAGTTGAAGAAATGAATTACTGGTAATGAGACATTTCAGCTAAACTTGTGTTATTTTGCATATTCCTTCTAAGTGAAGTATTTAAGGAATATTAGTTCAGGAAAAAAAGTGTAGAGCTATAATTTCTCCTACAATATTTCTCCTCTATTTGTTGTTTTTCTTTGCCAAAGTTAGTTGATCTAACAGTTCTAGGGCTATAAATTACTAACTGGAAAAATTCCTAAATCAAAAATAAGCGTGCTAATCCTACCAAACAACACTTTTAATTGGACCTATTATAGTGTTTAAGAGCTTTGGCTCTTGAGACAAACAGTTCTGGATTTACACTATAATCACACTATATTAGTTGGACTACCTACGAGAGGGAGAGTGAGAAAAAGAGAGAAAGAAAAAGAGAGATTGAGAAAGTGCCCTAAATACAGAGCATTAAAAAAGACAATTTAGACAGTTTATTTCTATTTTTGTAAAAGTCTACATAAGCTGTCCTAGTCTGGCATTATGGTTTGACAGCATTGGGATCTCGATGTCCTTGCATTATGTTGCTTGCCACACTCAGTTTTGAGACATGTGGCCAAGCAAAATCCAATCTCTTTAAATATAAGACCCAGAAGTTGCAAACAGCATATTTTAGCTTAAAACTATTGACAAAATGTAGTAGGATGACTCTAAGTAACTGCAAGAGAAGATGGCAAGTATGGCACCTCACTGAGGCTTGAGTTACATGCCAACTTAAATTGAAGGTTTTATTACAAAAACGAGAAAGGGAGAATGGACATTGGGAGATAACTAGCAGTCTCCAAAGCACTGCTTATTTGTGTTACCATAGGTAAGGCATGCAACCTCTCTGAGACTCAGTCCTCATCTGCAGAATAAGAATGTTGATCAGCATGCATGCACACAGGGTTTTTACTGACTACTAAGTGTTAGATTAGATGTTGATGAGTGTTGATTGTTTTTATTAATGTGTATCCTTCATTTAAAGAACTAATAGATAATAGGAACCTTAATGGAAATTTTTGTCCATTCTCCACTAATAATATAAAGTCAAATGTTTGCCCAGGAAGTGTTTTAGGATTTTGAGTTTAGGTTTTTATCATAATTTACATCCAATGTATTTCTACAGATTTGAAATTGCATTATGTTGCTTGCCACACTCAGTTTTGAGATATGTGGCCAAGCAAAATCCAATCTCTTTAAATATATGACCCAGAAGTTGCAAACAGCATAGTTTAGCTTAAAACTCTTGACAAAATGTACTTAAGTACCAACAATTTAAATTGACATTGCTGTTTTGCTAGTTCTTACTAGACATAGGTATACATTTGTGAAGCTAAAATACTTTTACTCATACTTTAAAAAAATTGTTCTAACCATTTGTATACCTAATCCTGAACTGTGCTCCACATTTTTAAAATAAAAAAAAACATCAATCTATATGCTTTCTATTTTTTTGTTTATAATTTAAGAATACTAGCCCTTAGTTCTAGTCTCTCTCAGACTCTAGCATGTTCCTACAAAACTATTCATGCAAAAATATTCATTCACTCATGAATGAAAATATTTATTAATTCAATGCAGAGTTACATCAATTTAACTCAAAATTTTCAAAAATTTTAGGATGTAACATATGAACAAACTGTATGGAAGCTGTTGCTGATATTATATTTATTTATTTTGTATTTAATATGGGACTTAACATTGGTTAAGTCACAATTTCCAGCAAGAACATATAACCCATGTAAAATAAGCTTTCTTTCCTCTAGAAAATGATTATCATATTTTATTATCATTAATTTTATTATCACATTTAACATTTGGGTGGGGTATTAAAATTTGCCAGATATTTCTTTTACAACTTTTACCTGAGTAATGACTTTTGAAGTTATTCCAATACAACCATCAAACCACTACAATGCTATGTCTTCAATGGCAATGATTTACTTGCAATGAATATTGTCCACAGCCTGACAGAATTATTGTTGTGATTTTAACAATAACTGGTCTGTATTAGATTACATAACTCTAAGCATTGTCTCAGGCATTTAAGGGTATATTAGATATAGTACATTGAAAAGTATATCTCTTAAATAAATTACATTTTATACACATTTGAATTTGTATGTATAATTTCCACTAAACTCAGAAAGATCCTATCTTCCCTTTGTATCTGTCACCCATTTTCTAGCTATAACTTAAAATAAAATCCATAACAGCAAATCTTTCTACCTTCTAAATCTAGGCTTCAAAGTTGGAAAACAAACTATTGTGTCAAGTGAGAAAAATAAAGCTAAAAATCTTGTAACTTCTAGGTTATAAATAAGCTAACATAACTTCGGCAAATTGTGCACTTTATTTTAATATATTACAAGACTCCTTATCTAATACAGTACCATTCTGCTTATAGTTGAAGAAAACTCTGTACCTGATATTGACCTTTTAAAGAAACCAAGGACAATCTTTTTTACAGATTAAAAGACTATAAAAGTGCTAGTTCTGCCATTGCCAGAAGCACTAACTGAACCTCTAAAGAGAATTATTTGTCAAAAGGAAAAAAAATGGATTTAGACAAGTTTCTATAATATCTACCATCCTTAACAAGGGAGATGGAAAAGAAAGCATATCAAATCAGCTATTAGGTAGAAAGAATTAACGAGTGTGGCTTGATGCCTTCTGTGCCAGGCAGTGTTGTGTTGTGATTTTGCCTTAAAAAAAAAAAAATTCCTTATGTGTAGTCAGCAGAATTCTGGCCTTTTAACTTTAGCATGCGTCTATAGTTAAGCTGCTCTGCTCCACACTCAAATAGCTGTCCACAGCTGCTGCAAACTGATTTATCCCCAGATAATGGCTGCAACTGATGACCAAAATGTCACTGTGAAACCCTTTAGCAATTTAAGGTGCGCTTGGCCTAATATAACCTGATTTTAATCCTATTTTTAAATGTATTATCATCTGCATAAATTATTTTTTACATGATCACATTGTATTTAATATTCACATTGTCTTTCACCCTGGAGTGTTTGGAGACTTTTTTTTTCTTTTGTAGCAAAGCTTACATCTTAGTCCTCAAAGTATTACAGAAAGTTTAGGAAAGATGCCAGGCTATCCTGAACCGGGAGCATCCAGGTTACAGAGAATGCCAGAGCTAGATTTTGTTTAGAGAGTTCCAATTCAGATCACGTTTTGAATTAAGTATTACATAAGTCTTCACAGTACCAATTAAATAGGTTAATCAGCATGAATATGGACTATAAAAAAAATACCCTAGTCTTTAAATAACCTTTTAACATTACAAATATATTAGGAATCTATGTGTACAGCAAAGTATGATAGTATAAATCTATAAATAAAATATTGTGTTTTTGAACTATATATATTGTTATTTTCAATATTCAAAAAATGGAATGCTTTTACTTCTGGTTAATTCTCAATGTGGACTTTCAGGACCAAAGGTATTTAAAAAAAAAATACACAATCCCATACACAGTAAAATAAAATTGATTGAATATTTATTGCTCATACAATTTCAGAACTCAAGGAACTTGTTTATGAACTAGTTATATAAGACTGATTTAAACCTTTGAAGATTTTCCTAGTAAGATGCAACAAGAGGATATTACTCTGACTTAGAGGGAAATTCAATCTAGACTTCAAAATTTTCCTGTGAAAATTTCTAAAAACAAATTTAGCCAATTTTCTGCTTCTATTTTTAAGCAACAATTTATAGGCCACCATAAAGAATTCATCTATTAGTGATATCCAAAATAACATTACTAACTCTTCATAAGATGACTAAAAAATATTTAGTGTAACAAGATTTTTAAAATTGAGCTCTGCCTGAAACTTATGTATAAGCCAACATTTTAAAATTTCTTTAACTGCTTCTAGGTTTCCTGAAATATTAGTGGCTAATCCAGTTTTACACTTAGATTTAATTCAATCACTTTTAATACTGAAGTAATTTTATCAGAAAGATTGCTTTTATCCAGAACTTTCTTTTCTTATTATGTGTATATTTACATTCTTCAAAAAATATAAACAAGTGTCATCAACACATTCTACTCTAGAATTGCAGCAATTCTCCAAAAGCATGGGGTTAATTATTTCAGAGCTATTTAACGTAGATTACTCTTATTTAGAGAATATCTCAAATATAAGATGAATTACTTGCCAGCTGATAAGATCTATTGAAATTTCTAATTCACATAATAGTAAAAAATAACCCCCAGATTTCAGTCATTTCAGTAAATAAAAAAATGTGAAAGCCAGGAATAAATGAAAGAAATATCTGCAATGATAGATGTAAAGTAGAAAGAAAATTAGGTTACTAAATGGAGACATGTATAATGAATCATTTGATGTCATATGTAAAGGAGTGTAATTGAAAAATGAGTTTTAAATGGAAAGTTCATATACAAAGCATTAGTTTTAATCTAAGAAAAATAAGTAATTCTGTCATAATTAACACATTTTCATGAAAAGCATTTTATAATTCATTCCTTCTCTTCATGATAATCTTAACAAATATCCTGTGCATTAAATTATAGGATCCGTAGGATGATGAAGAAAGGGGTTGAGAGATTACAATTCTGAAATTTATGGTCATATCTAAGAATCAGTCACATTTCATAACATTGACAGCTGGATATAAGAAAGTCATAGGCTTTAATTTTTTTTACTAAAAAGCCAAATTTCTATAGCTAAAGTTTCATTTGTTAGTTATTGCTTCCAGACAACTTGGAGGCCACATTCAATTGACTGTGGATTTAATTGGGCAATAGTTGCACAATTTTAACATATTGAAAAGTAAATCACTATGTGTTTTGAAATAACTAAACATTTTTTTGTTTTATTTTAAATTAAAAAGTAAACTAACATGAACCTTTCATCAATGAGCAATCAATAACACCTTTTATATAGGAGATAATATGTTTAACTTTTAAAGTAATTAATTTCACTATGTAAAGAATTTCACTTTATCCTTTTGGATACCAATTCACTAGGAAATTGGTGGCCCTTAAATATAAAAGTCATGTACTTTGTAAAATACATTCTTAATGTTTCACTTGAAATAAGATGATTAGCCAGGCTCGGTGGCTCAGCTTGTAATCCCGCGCCTTTGGGAGGCTGAGGTGAGTGGATTGCCTGAGCCCGCGGGTTTGAGACCCGCCTGGGAAGGCGAGACCTCATCTCTACAATAAATCAAAAAATTAGCCAGGTGTGGTAGTGTGCGCCTGTAGTTCCA
>NW_007259325.1:458126-470979 GCF_000164805.1 Carlito syrichta
TCGCAGGTCGAGGCTGTGGTGGCCGGGAGCAGCCACTGCACTCCAGTCTGGGCGACAGAGTGAGACTCCAACTCAAAAAAAAAAAAAAAAGAAAGAAAGAAGATGATTTCTTTCTTTATTCCAATCAATGTTTAACTGAAGTAAGTGGAGGGGAGTCTGCCTCTGAGACACAATAAGATCTCAAATGTGTTTTGCTGTATTGTTTTTTCTCCTCTGGGTTATAAAGGGGGTAGGGCTAGATAAATCCCTGTGTCCTGTTCATTTAACAAATATATTCACCTACAAAAGAACTCCATCCTCCCATTTGTGTTTCCCAAGACTGCGGAGTTCACGCACATGTGCATCAGCACCTGAGAGTGACAGGGTCTGATGTGTGTCTTCTTACCAATGCAGTGCTCATGGTCGTGAGGGAATGGATGTGTAATGCTGTGCTGATACCAGCCAAGTAATATAATGTAGTCCCATTAGGAACATTATTCATAGTTGATGAACACATACCTTTTCTAGTGAAACACATACATTTCAAAAAGAAATGCATAGATCATTTACTGAAGCACATTTATTATAGCAAAATGTGTACCTCAACTAATGAAACACATAGATCATAGAGTAAAATGAGTATACTTATATTGAGAGGATTTAACCATTTATGGATATTTTGGGGACAAACTATTTTGGTTAGCAAGCCAATGGTGAATTGATAAATAATATTTTTATAAATTATATATTTTATTATTTATTTTTTACTTGACTTGCTGCTTAAAACAAAGACATTTTCATGAATCTCCAGTTCTGTGGTTTCTTCTACAATTGTGCATAATTAACAAAATATATCTTTGAATATCCTTACTAGTGTGTCTAAATATGAGTAGCAGTGAGAAATTGAAATATGATATTTAGGAAAGGCAGGAACGATTGGATGTGTCAATTTATTGCTTCCCTCCAAATAAAATTTAGCAGTTCTATGTCGGCACAATTGTATTCTAGGACTGGCAGCACATCTTGACACAATCTACCTTTATCTGCAGTAACAAATGCCAAGAAAAGCCAGAAATAAGATGTGAGTCAGTGCCCCTGCCCCTTCGGGGTCAGCAATAAACTATCAATTCCCACTGTATAAATTCAGTTAGCTCTGGCTCTCTATTGCCTGAGGAATAGAGTGGGTCAAACACTTAGTTTATGACTAAGGAATCTCTCAGTACATCAAGCTTTGACCATAACCCTAACTCACTAGTGCAGGAGATAGATGTGAATTCCATGATCTTGCTTTAGTGTAAACATAATTCATGTGGACAAACATTACACTGAGAAACTTTGCAAGATTGATCTGATTTGTATCATTGTTCTGCATTGTATATGAAAGCCTGTTTTAGCTTGGGTTTTTCTACTAACTTGTCTTTATTGTGAAAAAACAAAACTAAGTTAAGCAATTGTCTTCTCCATTTTGCTTCTGTTTGATTCTATTAGTACATGAGTTGAACAAAGGTACAGAGAAGTAAAGGGAAAAAAGCAAGATCATATGTGAAAAATGATTCCCAAAGAAAGGTAAGCAAAGTTTTTCTATGTGTATAATAAAAAATAAATGTTTTGTTCATTATTTAATGCATTTATCAACCCAAATTTCAATTGCTTATCTACATTCAGAGCAAACAAATCTTTACCTTATCTCTTTTCATTTTTAAAGATTTTCTTCTCGAGATCCAAACACTCTTCACTGTAGAAGTGACATTGCCCTGAGATGTTTGTAGCTGGCTTTAGGACTGCCATCCTTTCCAACTACTTGAGAACTTTGCAATAGGTGTTCATTATATTTAAAAGCTCCTCTTTTAAAATGTACTTCTAGTACATTGTTATTCACTCTTTGATTCACAGTTTGTTTTTATACTCCCCTTCCCCTATGCTGTGCAACTTGAGTTCTTGGGTACAAGAGGTATAGGAGGTAAAATTGGATTAACTGAAATATTCAACATAATGCTCAATGAGTTTTTCACTGAGATATTCCACTTTTTCTTAAGTTATAGGAGCTCATTTCATTATTTGTTGAACCCTTCAGTGACCCTGGGATTTCACTATATAATTTATGTTTCCTGATACAATTCAACAGTGTAATCTTATGATTTATGTGCTTCATTTATAATTTGATCATCTCAGTATAATGCATGTTTTTCTACATGATTTATGAACTTTGTCCCATAATATATGTGTTTCACTGTATGATGTATGTATTCATCAGCTATGTTTTATGGCCCTAGTGGTACGTTTCTAGAAAAGGAGGTAGAATACTCCAACCTGAGGGTAAGTCCTGAGGTTAATTGCAATCAATTCACCTTCCATACAATTACACTTTCATCTGCAGGAGCCTGTGAAGTGAGCATGCTTAACATGGCAGCAGCAGGGAAGCAAGTGTGCCAGTTTCTTTTTTCCTAGATCCAAGAAAAAGCAAATTTCAGCAGCAGATCAGGGAATCAGAGCTCTCCACTATAGCTTTCTCTGAAAGAAATCTTTTAGGTATCATTAATCACATTTCCATCCTTCTGATATAACCTGATTTAAGCTGCAACAAACACATATTTACAGACAGATTGGCAACAAATAAACTTTCATTTCAAATAAGCAGTTTTTAAAAATAAATTACTTAAGAATCATGTGAAACAATTTATAGAAAACTCTCCATAAACACATTTCAAAAGAACTTTCACTAAACGTATTTGTTTAACAAACATCCTTGAGTTCTACGTCAGGCATTTTCATTTTCTGAAGCCTTCTTTTCTGTTACATTTACTCATGCATCCAGTTACTCAACAACTACCTCTACAGCATTTACTTTGTTCCAGGTCAATCTAAAACAGACCAAAAGTCCTGTCTTTATAATATTTGTTTGCTATGGGGGGGATCAAACAATAAGCAAAATAAGGAAGTAGAACAAATACTATAGTAGATTGGAATATATGTACAGCAAAATAAAGCAGGGAAGGGAGAACTCCTAGTTGAGATATTGACATTTTCCAAATCCAGTAAGGTACCAGAAAGAAGCTTCACTGAGGAGTAGACATGTAAACAAAGACTAGAACAAGGTGAGGGAAATAGCTGTATGTGCAAAGAGGAAAGCATGAGGTTGAAATGTACCTGGTATGATCTGGATAGAATGAAGAAACTGGTGTGACTAGAACAGAATAAGCAAGAGGAAGATGGGGGAAGATGAGCTAAGGGGGGTGGTAGGTAGAAAGTAAATGAAGCAGGATCTTGTGGATCATTACAAACATTTCAAATTTTACTCAGAGCAAGGAAGGAGGCCTGGGATAGAAAACAGAGAAATAACATGAACTTTCGACTTCTGCTTTGAAATGATCACTCTGGGTGCTCTTCAGACAAATCTGTAGACAAGGACTAAAACGGGGTCTAGGGCAAATGGTTGCAGTATATTGAAATAGTCCAGGCTAAAGGTGAGAATGGGTCAGTTTATAATTTTTTCAAGTTAAACTGGCAGAATTCTCTAAGGAATTGAATATGGAGTGTGAAAGAAAGAGAGACGCCAACTTATTTATAAGCACGTTCAAGTAGAAGATTAAAGCAGAGTATTTGATAGATATATTCATTTAACTTTTAAAATAAGTAGGGCGTGTACTACATGGTTATTCCCACAGAAAATGTACATTGATAACTCTAAGATATTCTCTAAGGGTTACTGACCACGTTATTTGAGCTTATTTTTTTTTTGAAACACATTCACACCATACCAATTTTTTTTCATATATTTGTTCAGTGAAAATTAAGCGCTTTACTTTCCAACCTGATTTAATCTCCAGTATCTGTGATTATTTTTATGTCAATAATATAAGTGAAGAAAAGCAAGGAAGAAAAATAAAAGAGCTGTAGTTATTGTGTTGATTTATCTAGAAAATTTAAATCATTTAAAATAATTTCATTTATATGTTGTGATTTTTATCAATACATATAAGATTATATACAATCTCTTAGTGAATAAGTAATAAGTAAAAATGCATATAAAGAAAATTTTATTAATTATTTCTACTTAACATCAAATGATGTCTACTTAAGAAATATTTTTAATAGGTTTGTAAGCAGATTTTTTAAAACAAGAAATAACATTTATTTATTGACCTTCAAACAAAAGTAAGGATATCTAATTTGATATTACCATCTAAGTCAAATTTTTTTCAGATCAATATAAATTCCACTGATGTCATTATTGCCTCCTAAACC
This sequence comes from Carlito syrichta, assembly GCF_000164805.1. Lineage (NCBI taxonomy): Eukaryota > Metazoa > Chordata > Mammalia > Primates > Tarsiidae > Carlito > Carlito syrichta. Next base: position 462,351 of record NW_007259325.1, read on the forward strand.
CTAAAGATACTATAAATATTGCACATTTCCTGAGTATGAGAAAGTTAATTCTATAAATGTTTCAAGTCTGGACTTCAGTATAAAATTCCTATTTTCAAAAAATAGCATAATCTTCATTTTGGTTACTATAAGTAGGACTGAGAAAAGAAAAAGAGAAAAATCTTGGCTAATGTTTCACTAAGTTCTAAAATTAAACAGATCATACCTTGACTACAGTCATCACTTTAAAATACTTGTCTTTGAATTCAAATAAATCAGTTGAATTCAAGTAAAACTGTTTCCACCTGTTATTAATTATCAGAACAGATTTCTTACAATTATAGGCATTGTGAATTTCAAAAGTAAAAATAATTTGTAGTAGGATTGCAAAAGTATTTCCCAATGTTTAAATAAAATATCATTCAACTCCAAAGGACAATCACCATTTTTATTAAGGTTATATTAAGTTATATTAAAAGTTAAATGACAAGCAAAAACATATGAAAGTGCTTATTATTTCTGTTTGTTTCTTTTATTGTCCAATACAAAGTATGTTTTAATGTAATTTGAAGGATAGTTTTATAACTGCTGTGCATGTGTGGCAAACCTTTAAACTAAGGTTTTGAGGATTCTTTATTTTGTGGAATTTGGGTGCATAATTTCCTGAGTCCAATCCTCACTTTCCCTATTCTTCATGACCTGAATCACATCATTAACCCATCTGCATCTTTACTTATAAAAAGCAAAAAATGTAAGAGGTCTTTTACATGGACAAGGAGTGGTTTAATGAAAAATCCCTGTATTCTTTCACTAAAATAATAATAAGTAAAACTAAAAAGAGTGTAGACAGCCACGTTGCCATTCAACATACATGATTTGTGCACTACCTATGTACTAATTACTATGTTAATTTTTCAGGTGTTCAAAAATAAGTAAGATTCTTCACTTAAGAATGTATTTATTTACAAGATGATTCAGTTATTTTAAAACAGTGTGCTAAGAATTATAATAGATAAGGGTGGTACAAAGCAGGAGATTAAGAGACCTAATCAGCTTCACGATGTCTATATGGAAAGAAGACTTCCAATACAATTCCTGGAAAAAGTGGGGCATGAACAGAAACATAAAGGATGATAGGGGCCAACTGAGAGTGTATACTAGTAAAGGAAATTAAAGGAACAAAGGTCCAGGAGCAATCAAAATGCTAGAGCTTCAAATGCCTTAAGCGTGAATAGTCAAGGGGTTAACTTGGTAGGTTAGGCAGAGATCATATCTCAAGGCATTCAGATTTTATCCTGTAAGTCAGAACTCCCCTTCTCTTGTGTTGGGTATACAGGTGTGCTGTGAACGGGTTACATCTGTGATCCTTTCAGCTTTCAGGTAATAAGAGGGACTCAGACTAGCCAGACCCCAGTTGAGTCACCTCAGATCTTGAACCATTGTGCCCAGGTTTTTCCACTGTTCTCTATAAATATGATTTCTTTCTGTCATGTGACAGGAAAATGGTAGGAATCATTCCTTGGTCATGGTGGGCCTTAAATAGTACTTGTCAAAAGGCAAGATTTTAGTCAGACCTGCCTGTTCAGAGAGGCATTCTTCCAGCAACAAAGGTTTATAAACCCCTCCCCACGCCCCACCCCTCTTGCAGGAGAGAACACAGAGGCAGCAGGACACAAAGAAAGGCAGAGTGCTCAGTCTGCAATGCCACTCAGCCATTTCTAGAATAATGAGGGAAGCTGGTAGCCAGAATTTTGCAGAGTACATTGGAAGAAAGAAAAACATCCATAGTAATGACTCTGATAAAAATGAGGCTTTTAATGGGAATTATGAAAAAAAAAAATGTATTTGCAAAAAGATAGGAATTAGGAACCTGGTATAACAAAAGGACATTCCAGTACTAATCAAAAGAAGCCTGTATGGTTCAGAGAGTGCAAAAAGAGGAGAAATCCAGGTGAGCCAGAACAGAAGCCCACCTTTTAGTCAGATATCTCAGAAAGAGTTCCTCCAGTGATTTGGTGGTAAGAAACTGTGTATTTGCACTATATTTAACTAATGTTGGTTAATAAACGTTTAAAAAAATATTTACAGGGTTCCAAGAGCTCTTCTAAGTCCTTAGCAAATATATATACACCTCATAACAACCCAATGAAGTTGTCAGTAAAGTCTATAAGTATCTTGATTTTACAAATGAAAAAACAGATTTAGAGAGGCTAATAAAAATTTCAAGATCACACAGCTATAAAATGATAAGTCAAGATTCTACCCATTTGTTTGGATCCAGAATCTGTGACGTTAGCAGCTATATTCTATTATCTTATAGAACTCCACTGTCTATGTATTGTGATTATAACATAATATATAACATCAGGATACAAAACAGTATTATATAATTTGGCACGCATATATTTGAGTGTACAAAATCTGTATAGTTTCAACTACTAGTGTTTTTGCTCTCAATGATTTATTTTCCATGTATCAAAAAAGAAAGCTTCCAAAAATATTAACAATAATACAGATTAGGCATTCTTGTATGAAATCTTTCAGATATTTCCCATGGCTCATAAATTAAAATCCACGACTGCTGCTATGGTTTAAAGACAATCTATCTATTCCAACCTCTATCTGCCAGGGTTGTAACACTCTCCCCTTATCACTGAAAGTACTCTAATTCACAGACCCTTTCAGGATGGCCTCCTTGTCATTGAGATTGTTCCTTTGATGTCATCTGTTACAACTCTTCCCATCGAAGACCACTCCCATCGAAGGTAGAGTCTTACAATGTCATCTTGTTTGATTTCCTTCACAATATTTACCATTCTCTGAAAAAATATTTTTTACTTGTTTACTTTTTAAGTTATGTCTCTCTCTTATGCCAATAGTTGAATATTAACACAATGAAGGCAGAAATTTTTCATGCCATTTACTTAGGTGTGAAGCAAGCCCATAACTAGAAGAGTGGGACATAAACTAGACAATTGGAACTCAGTACTTTTTGAATAAGTAAATGAATGGATTATCCAAGGAAATAGTTAAAAACTTTCATTCTATCATTGATAAAATTCTGTTTACTTCTGAGAAAAATAGTCACCCTGATGCCTAGTATAAAAAAGATGATTTATAAAATGTCTGAATTGTTAGAAAATCAAGATAACAATGCACAAAACTTTGAAATTTTATAGACCTGCTTTGAACCCTGATATCTTTAATTTCAAGTTCTTTATGAACTTGGGTGAATTATCTAAACTGGTTATGCCATAATTTTCTTAAATTTAGAATTATGATACTTATATTATTGCCACATAGTACAATGTATAGACTAAAAAATAGCATATTAATAAAATATATTATAAAATAAAGTAAATAAATAACATATTACATTTTTATCAGAGAATCTAATAATTGTTAGTCATTATTACTATTATGAAGAAAGTAAAGTCAAAAGCTCCCGTTTTACACTGAATCACTAAATAATAATTACATAGCCAGCACTGAAAACTTCAAAATAAAGATATAATGCCTTAATCATTCACTTATTTGTTTAAAATATATTTTTATTTATTATTTTTGATTTTGGTTAAGCCAACTGAGAAAAAAGTGTTTGCCACACTATTATTTGGCATCTTTGAAAATATGAGAACAAAAACATAACTACTCTATTTCAGATAATGAAAATAAGAATGCAATCATATATGCTTTTGGACAATGTTAGCACGAGAATACAAAATGAATTTTATTAGTTCAGCTAAGAGTAACTATATAAAAATTATTCAGCATCTTATTTTGGTAAAAACTATGAAATCTATCCCATTAAAATATCCAAAATACAAAGGGATAACCCCCCCCAAAAAAAAGGCATTTTTTTTTTTTTTTTTGGTGGATGGGCCTATATAGGCTTATCCCACTAAGTAAGTGTTCTACGACCCCAATGGTATCAGTGTGCCCTAGCACTGTTTTGAGAGGTTGCATTGAGTTTCAGTTAATTTTTTGGAGATTCATTCAACATATATATGGCCATTTCATGATGGGTGATTTACCAGCATACACACACCAAGCTGAGTATTCAGCAGTTTTTAACCAAGATGGCATGACCCCAATGCCCCACCCTCCTTATTCACCTGATCTTGCCCCCAAGAGCCTTTTTTTGAAACCCTGCGTGAAAAAAGTCCTCAAAGGGAAACATTTTGCCGATGTGGATCTGATGAACCAAAAAGCTGCCGAAGCACTAAGAGGCATCAAAATTGAGTTCAAAAACTGTTTGGAGCAGTGAAAACAACATCTCCCTAGGTGTGTTGCATCAAACAAAGAATACTTTGAAGATGACTGAAGTTTAAACATGTAAGAAATAAATACACAATTTTTATATATAAATTCCAGGTTTTAGCCGGGCTCGGTGGCTCAGCCTGTAAACCCACGCCTTTGGGAGCCTGAGGTGAGTGAATTGCCTGAGCCCACGGGTTCGAGACCCACACGGGCAACTTGGTGAGACCTCATCTCTACAATTAAAAAAAAAAAAATTAGCTGGGCATGGTAGCGCGCGCCTGTAATTCCAGCTACTTGGAAGGCTGAGGCGGAAGGATTGCTGGAGCCCAGCAGGTCGAGGCTGCGGTGGCCGGAAGCGGCCACTGCACTCCAGTCTGGGCGACAGAGTGAGACTCCAACTCAAAAAAAAAAAAAAATTCCAGGTTTTGGGGGGTCCCCGTTGTATACGTTGGTCATTTTTAACAAATGCTGGAAACTTCACTTTTTCAGTATAGCCAGTAACAATAAGCATAATTTTATGAGTGCATACTTTGGAAATTTATCAGAGCAAAATATCCAGGTCAAACAGCAAATGCCCCACCTTCACTAGAATGAATCACAAAGGATGGCCCAGCTGGTCTTGTCTATATTTGAATACATATAATTTGTGTTTATATAATTATTCCCATGCAGGAAGTTTTTAGATGATTTCAAAACTGAACAGGGAAAGGCTTGGAGTGAACTTTGCCTTCTTTGTTATTAGTCTATTTTGGGAAACTCATGTTATAAGAGTGAAGAAGCTAGCTATGTTTCTGTACACAACATTCCATTGGTCCATCTAGGAAGCACAGTAATCACTGAACACAAGGGATCACCAGCTATTGTCAACATTTTGTATCTAAAGAAAATTATCCTCAGCTTGTTCCTTGTGTTTGGGGTGTATGGTCTTGCTCATCACAAGCTGAACCACAGCTAAGGGACAGTCTTTCCACAACATCTTCCTTTCCAAGTTAAAACCTATAAATCACATATAAAATGCTCTCTTTAAAAAAGAAAAAGAAAGTCTATTTGTTTCCCTTAGCAAAGAAGCAAACGAGGGGGTGGGGGGTGGGTGAGGAGAGAAAGTCTTGTAAATTTCTGTTATCAAAGCACCTATGAAAAAAAATCTCATTTATAAAGCTGCCCCTGATGTTTTTGCTAGACTTTCCATACTGGCAGCTCTGTGGAGCTTAATAACTCTAAAAGCATCTACAATTTCTTTCATTGATGAGATTGTCTTCTTTTTCTTGCTGGTTTTCACCTGATTAGACATGAATGTGAAAGAGGTTTGTTGAGGCTGATCTGGAAGGAGGAAAAAATTTAAAAGGACCAAGCAAACAAACTGTTAAACTGCAAACAGCGATGTACAACACAGCTCTCTTTACATGAGGCTTGGGAAGCATTTTACTGAACTGTCTGTGAAAGAGCTATGTAAAGCTAGGGGATTGAGGGAGTTGAAGTGAGAAGGCACAAAATTGTAATGCTTCCCAGAGTGGTCCAGCTCAGCTCCATCCCCCAAGGCGCCTCCCTCCACCCCCTCCTCCCTTCCTCCTCTAATGAGAACACATTAAGCCTTTCTCAATGCCCTGATGTGCTCTTACACTGCAGAATCCTTGCATTGCAATGCACAATGCAGTCAGAGGATTTCTAACATTATAAAGAGAGAGAAAATGCTTTCTAGACAGCTCATCCAACCCCTCCCTGGTGCTCAGCAGGGATTTAAGTGTGTCTACTTCTACAGAAAGTAAATGCATGTTTTTGCCCCCAACTAAAAGGGACTTTTTTTTTTCCTGTTTCCTGCTCACAAAGGCATCTGTATATTCACTCCCAATCTTACTCTTACACTGTGGACACTGTCAGAATTTGGAATTGTAGACCACACACACATAGTTTATGCTTTTGGTTTATAATACTACCACATTTTATTTCCTCACACACATTGCCCATATTTTTGAGCTCTTCGTGGAAATTATGGAAATATTTAACCCAGCCAGGAAAGCAGGAAGTCCAAATTAATTTTTGGAATAATTTCATCGCTTAATTTCTATCTTATTTTTATATTCCAGCTGTATAGGAATCAGATATTACATTTTCAGAAAAGCATCCAAAAAAAATTCCACCATCCAGCTTCTTTTGACTTCGGTGAAGATTTTATATAAATAATTAAAACGAGGGTGACTGTTCCTTCAGGATTTCTAAGCTTGTGTCGTATATTCACTGAATAAAAACTGAATTTTCTCCCCATGGGAAAATGCTTTCCAAAGCACACACTCTGCTGTTGCTCAGCCCAAAGACAGTTTCTGAGTCACCAAACAAGCACTACAAATGATGGACAGCAGGATGAAGCCTCTGGTTCGACCAGAGGTGAAACGCTGATAGGAAACCAAGTCAGCTTCACAACCCCTCCCAGCATCCTTGGCCCCTCCCCTGCTGGCAGAGTATTAGCACCATTTATGAAACATTGACCTGATAAAAACAAATGTAGCATAATGATGACTTTTAAATAGGAAGAAAGTTTGACTTATCTGTGTGAGGGAAGACACATAAAGGTTTTTAGTTTTAGTAATTTTAGGTGACTCTTTTGTTGTTGTTTCTAGAAATTTAACAGTTAACACTCCTTCCCCATAACTAATTCATCTACTAAAACAAACTAGAGTGGCATGTGGAAGAAACATAGTGTTCAATTTTTAAATTTTCATCAGATCAGATAGCTAGCAAGGTTGGTGCTGGATTGGACCATATGACAGATATGTAGTATGGACTTCAGGTGAAAAATGGAATACAAATTGTTAACTGACACATGGGCAGTGGAACTCTGGTCAAATTTACAGAATCAATCATCAATACTTGTATTTGCCTTACCTTGTACTTTCCTTAGCTCGTTTTTGAGAAGGAAAATATGTCCCCATCCCCCTTCAGGCAAAAATAACAGCTTCATCAGTCTAAGACTGTCTACCTGACATAGATCCAGGGTCATTCATAAAGAAGCAGTCAAGCAGAGTGTTAGGCACCTTGAAGACAGAACCTCTGGATGAATACCTTGCTATTTTTTGTTTTGTTTGCTTTTTGCCAGATATGTTTTGTTCCCTGTCCTCCAGATATAGCTTCTACCTAATATAATGTATTCAAGTCAAACAATATTATTGACTAACATCTATGCACAAGGAAATTAAGAAACGTGCTGACAACTGGGAAAGGTGGATGATATTATATTTAGGGTCTCCTTGCCATAGGTCAAGCAGGGTTTTTTTTATACAGTGAGTGACAAAAGACTTTGCTTCTGCACAGTTCTCTAGCTTTCTTAATAGATCTGTACCCAGTCTTGGGTGTGTTCTTGCTTATTCCAGGCTTATCCCCAGGATGGACTGAAGATACCCACATTTCCTTTGCAAACCAGATGACAATTTGCTTGGCCAAAGTGCATGAGAAGATGCACAGGCCCTGACAGTCCTTTATTATGGGACGTGGTACAGCATGCAAAGAGTTCCCATATAAGAGGTAATCACTTCCACCTGAGAAAATCAGGAAAGTGAAGGAAATATTTGACCAGATACGTGATCCAATCCCTGGAATCATTACTGGTCATGCTTTACTGTGGACTTTTCTTTAATTAGTCACCATGTACCCTATCATCAGTACCTGCAAACATGAGTAATTATGCCAAACGTTGTGTTTTGTTATATAACAATTTACAAGTAAGCCAAGTTTATAAGAGTAATCATATGCATGTGCACACATTCTTCCAATGTTAAGAACCTCAAACTTCTACAGTCTCATTCTTTTCCTTTTCTTTAACTAGCTAGTGACCTCATTGTCAAATATTCCTTTCTGATATAGTTTCCTCTGGCTTTTCTTTTATTTGCTTCCTTTAACCTGAATGTTTTGATGCAGTCTCTCCAGATTAGAGTGATCTGAATAAGAGGTTCTTAAATTATTCAGCATCCAGGTACTTCTTAATCCTATAATTCTGCTAGTTGCTAAGAAGAACCATTGTTTGTTCTAACTTTCAATATAATTGCAATTCCACAAAGAAACCAAAATAGAAAGTAAAATGATTTTGGCTAGCTCAGTGTATGCTTAAGTCTGGTTTTTAGGCTGCTCTATAGCCAAGCATTTCTGACAAGAGGCATTTGCCAAAAGCAGATTTTCATACAGTTTCCCAAGTTTTTAAAATTGAGTTTGAGGTTTTATTTCTTTATTTTTTTTTTCTTTTCCAAACTTAATGACTTGTGCTCAGCTTGAACATACTAGAAAATAAAATCAAAGTTAACATATATCATTGGAGACAGGCCTAAAAAGCTAATCCGAATGTTTGACATATTTTAGTTAGATAATCTGACGGAGAACATTCCTGGTCTTAATTAGATGCTTT
>NW_007259326.1:0-316 GCF_000164805.1 Carlito syrichta
AAAAAAAAAAGCCCTGGTCCAGATAGCTTTCCAGAAGAATTCTACAAGACATTTAAGGAGCAGATGATACCAATCCTACTGAAGGTATTGCAGGCGATTGAAAAAGATGGAACGCTCCCCAAATCATTTTATAATGCCAACATCACATTGATAGCCAAGTCAGGTAAAGATCCAACAAAGAAAGAGAACTACAGGCCAATATCTTTGATGAACATAGAAGCTAAAATTCTCAACCAGATTCTAACAAACCGAATTCAGCAATACATCTCAAAAATCACCCATCATGACCAAGTAGGCTTCATTCCTGGGATGTCTG
>NW_007259326.1:1799-8640 GCF_000164805.1 Carlito syrichta
GTACATATACATGATGGAATACTATGCAGCCATAAAAAAGAGCAAAATCATGAATTTCGCAGCACCCTGGAAGGAACTAGAATCTATAATACTGAATGACCTCTCACAGAAACAAAGATCCGAGTATCACATGTTCTCCCTCATATAATGGACCTTAAACATGCACTGTAACACTATAAGAAAATGACTGACAGTACTGGGACACTATGGGAGGGGTGGAATTAACAATAGCAAATATCCGTCTGGGGATGAGGAAACACCTCTTATCAACAGGGTGCCTGAAAGAAACGTAATTTCACACCTAACCCTCAACTGTACCCCACAAAACCATAATAAAAAATATTGATAAAATAAAATAAAAAATAAATATACGTCATGGCAAAAAAAAAAAAAAAGATGTCTCGGTGACTTTGGTTCTTCTGTGATTTGTGTCCCATTACCAAGATCTCCTGTCTGATGGATGTAAAGACGATTGGGTCTCCACCATAACACGTGTCCTGGTGACTAGGCCTCCTCTGTGATTGGTACCTAAATGACTGACCATCCTTTGTGATGTGTAGTTCAGTGATTAATCCTTTTTTGGTATGGATGTCCTAGGAACTGGGCCACCTCCAAAATGGTTGCTTCAATGACTAACCCTTTTCTATGTTGTATTAGCCTATTTCAGATCCTTCTAAATAATGTGAGGGCCAGTGACTGGACCTCCTAGGTATTGTATCCCAGTGAATGAGTCTCCTCCATAGTAGGGTTTCCACTCACTGAGACTCCTTTCTACTTGGTGCCAAAGTGACTGGGCCTACCTCGAAACTGTGGGCTCCGGTAACTTGTCTTTCTCTGGGACTTGTGTTCCAGTAACTGGGCCTCCTGCATAATTGGTATCAGAGTGACTAACATTCCTTTGTGATGTGTGCCCCAGTGACTGGCTCTCCTCTTTGATAGATGACCTACTGCTTGAGCCTTCTCTATAATAGGTGCCATAGTGACTATCCCTCCACTGTGATAGTTGCTCCAGGGACTGGGTCTATTTTATATTGGGTGCTTCATTGACCTGTCTTCCTCTGTGATGGGTTCTCTGGTGACTTAATTTTCTCTATGAGCACTGGTCCAGTGACTGGATATCCTACATTGTGTGTGGCACAGTAGCTAGCACTCCTTCATTTGGGGTGCACCAGTGACTATCCCTCCTCAGAGATTGGTGCTTAAAGTACAGATCCTCCTCCATAATTTATGCCCTTGTGACTAGCCCACTATTTTAACTGGTGTCCCAGTAACTAAGTTCACCCAATAATGGGAGCTCCATTGACTGTTTCTCCCCCATTATGTGTGTTTCAGTGACTGGGCCTGTTCTGTGATTTGCCCCATTGACTGACACTCCTCTATAATTGTTGCCTCAGTGATTAGCCCTACTCTGTAATGGGTATACCCCTCACCATGCATTCTCCGTAATTCAAACCCCAGTGAATCATCCTTCTTTGTTATGGCTGTCCCAGTGACTGGGCCTCCTCAATAATGTGTGTCCCAGTGATGAGACCTCCTATGGGATTGGTGCCCAGTGACTGAACTTTATACATTATGCATGCCTAAGTGACCAGCCATTCTTTCTGATGGCTGACATGGTGACTGGACCTCCTCCACAATAATTGCCCCAGTAACTGTAATATGTACCCCCAATGATTGACCACCCTCTGGAAGGCATGACCCAATTGAAATCCCTTAACTTGACAAGTGATCTAGTAACTGAGTCTTCACAAAAATGGGTCCTCCTGTGACTAGATTTCCTCTGTGAAGGTTGTCCAATGACATGTCCTTCTTCATAATGAGTGCCCAAATGACAGGCTCTGCTCTTCTTTGGGTGCCACAATACCTAGCCCTCTTCTGTTATGAGTGTGCCAATGAATAGCACTTGTCTGTGAAGTGTGCCTCAGTTACTGGCCCTCTTCTGTGATCATTGTCATAGTGAGTAGCCCTCATCTTTAATGGGTACCCCGGTGGCTCCACCACCTCTGTGTTGGGTGCCCCATTGAATATCCCTCTTTCCTGATTGGTGCCTCAGTGACCAGTCTTCTTCTGTGATGTGTGCCACAGTGAAAAGTACTCTTTTGTGGTTTGAGTTCTAATGACTAACTCTGCTCTGTGATACATGCCTTTTTAACTGCTCCTCCTTTGTGACAGGTGTTCAAGTGACTGGCTCTCTTCCTTGAAAAATGACCTATTGACTCATAAACTTCTCCGATAGGTGTCACAGTGATTAACTTTCATTTGTAATCACTGTCCCAGAAACTGGTTTTCTAAATAATGTGTGCCCCAGTGATTAGCCCTCCTCCTTTATGGGTGCCCCAGTGACTGTGCCTGCATAGTGTTTGGTGCTCTAGTGACTGGCAATCCTCCAAAAGTCATGTCATTGTGACTAGGCCTCCTGTGTGCAAGATGTCCCAGTGACAGAGTCTCCTCCATATTTTTACACCAGGGACATGACCGAAATTATGATGGGTTTCCCAGTGATGGGCACTCCTCAGTGACGGGTGTTCCAGTGAATAACACTCCTCTGTTCCTCTGTGATGGTTTTCCCAATTACTGGACCTCCTTCATAATGGGTTACCCAGAGAATGATCCTCCTCTATTATGGGTGCCACAGTGACTAGCCCTTCTCTGTGAGGGGATCCCACATGACTGACATATTTCTAAGATGGTTTCCCCATTGAATGACTCTCTTTTGTTATGGGCGTCCCAGCAACTTTCTCTACCTGTGATTTGTGACCCAATGACTGGCTCTTTTCTCTGAAGGCTGTTCCAGTGATTGTCCTTGTTCTGTGATGAGTACCTCAGTGGCTGTCCCTCCTCTTTGTTTTGTGCATCACTTCCTTTTCCTTCTCTGTGATTGAATCACCAGTGACTAGCTATCCTCTGTAACTGTTGATCCAGCGAATGGTCCTCAACTGTGATGGGCACTCCAAAGACTCTCCCTCCATTGCGATGTGTGTCCCAGTGACTGGTCTCTTCTGCAATGGGCGCCCTAATGACTGGCTCTCCTCTGTGATGGGTAGTCCAGTGACTACCTCTCATCTGTGATTGGTTTCCTAGTTGCTGAATTTGTTATATAATGTGTGCCCCCCTTGATTAGCCTTCTTTTTAATGGGTGCCCCATTGACTGGTACTCTTCCATAATGTGTGCCATAGTGACTGGGACTCTTCTGCAATGGAAGTCCACGTAACTGGGCCTGTCCATAATGGGTGCTTCAGTGACTACTCCAGGTGGTGATTGGTGGCCTGGTGACTGACCATCTTCAAAATGGGAATCCCAGTGATTCACCCTCGTACTTGTTTGATGCTCTGGTGACTGGTCCTCCTCTGTGATGTTTGCCCCAGTGATTGGCTTTCCTCCTAAATGGATGCCCCAGTTACTAGTTCTTTTCTGTGTTTGTTGTTTCAGTGACTTGCCCCCCCATGTTGTGGATGTCTCTGATACTGCTCCTCCTTTGTGATGGATGCCTCAGTGTCTATACATCCTGTCTTGTGTCTTCGTGATTACCACTCCTCTTTGAGGGGTGATCCCATGACTGGCCCATCTTGATGATGGATTTCCAAGTGAATGGCCCTCTTCTGTTATGTATGGCCACATAACTGCCCCTCCTCTGTGATCGGTTCCTCAGTGAGGGTCCCTTCTCTGTGATGGGTGCCCTAGTAACTATCCCTCTTCTGTGATCATTGTCCTAGTGACTGGGCCTCCTCCTAATGGGTATCCCAGTATCTACCTACCTTAGTTATGGGAACCTAATTGACTTGCCCACCTCACTGGTATATTCCTCAGTGACTGTGCCTTTTTATGATCGGTTTCCCAGTGATTAGTCCTTCTTTGTATTCGTATCATAGTTACTGAATCTCCTCAGAGACTGCTACCCCAGTGACAGGCCCTCCTCTGTGATGAGTGCCTCAGTGACTGACACTTCTCTGTGAAGGGAACTTCAGTGACTGGTTATCCTGTTATGGGCATCTCATTGACTGACTTTCCTCAGTTAATGTGATCCCATTGACTGGCTCTCCTATCTTTTGGGTGCCCAAGTGATTTACTTTCCTGTGTGATGATAGTCCCATTGATTGACTCTCCTGTTTGATGAGTGTCCCAGTGAGTAGACTCCTTCTATGATGGGTACCACAGTAACTGTTCCTTCTCTGTGATGGGTGTCCAATGAATACACCTACTTTGTGATTTGTGTCCCAGTAACTGACCATCTTCTATGATGACTGTCGCAGTGATTGTCCTCCCCTGTGATGAATTCCCAGTGACTACACCTCCTTTGTTTTGGGTGCCCCAGTGACAGGCATTCCTCTGTGATGTTTGTCCCAGCAACAAGGCCTCCTCCATAACGTTTACCCCAATGCCAGGCTCTCCCCTGTGATGGGTGTCCCAGTGACTGACTCACCTTTGTGATGGTTATTCTAGTGACTGACATCTCTCCTCTGTCTTTGGTACCCTAATGACTTGCCCTTCTCTATAATATGTGTCCCAGTGATTGGCACTCCTATGTGATGGGTGCTACAGTGACTGTCACTTTTCTGTGAAAGATGTACCAGTGAGGGACCTTCCTCTATGATTAGATTCCCAGTGACTGGTTTTCATAATAATGAATTCACTAGTGACTCACCTTCTTCTGTGATGGGTGCACAAATAACTGATCCTATTCTGCTTTGGGTGACACAGTAACTGGTCTTGTTATGTGATGAGTGTTCCTGTTACTCGCTTTCCTCTGTGATCTGGGTCCCAGTGAATGGCTTTCATTCATATTGGACGCTCTAGCCTTCTTCTCTGATTGGAGCACTTGTGACTTTCCCTTCCACATAATGGCATCCTCAGTAACTAGACCCTCTCTGTGAAGGTGATCCCAGTGACTGACTTTCCTCCATTATGGGTGTCCCATTTTCTGGGCTTCCTCTGTGACTGGTTTCAGAATGACTGGAACACAACCATATCGGTTGTCCCTGTGGCTCTCTCATCTGTGATGAATGTCAGACTTACTAGGTCTCCTCATTAATGAATGCCTCGATGACTGACCCTCCTTTGTGCTGAATGTCCCTGTGACTGGCCTTCTGTATGATGGGTGCCCCAGTGATTGGCTTTCCTTTGTAATGGGTGTCCCTGTCACTTGCCCTTCTGCATGATTGGTGCCTCAGTAATGGGCCCTCCACTGTTTTAGGTGCTGTAGTGACAAACTGTCTTATATGATGGCTTTTCCAGTGACTAGCCCTCATCTGTGATGCACTCATTTGTGTCTGGCCCTCCTCTAAGACGTGTGTCACGGAGAGAGAACCTGCTTTGTGATTGGTGCCTCAGTAAATGCCCACCTCTGTGATGGGTGCCCTAATGACTGACAGTCTTGTGTGATGGGTGCCAGAGTGACTGGACTTCAACCATAATTATTATCCCTGTGACTACCTCTCCTCCGTAATTTGGTGCACCACTTACTAGTCTACCTCACTTATGAGTGAGCAGTCATTGGCTCTCCACTAAATGAGTGCTCCAGTAACTGGTCCTTGTCACTAATGGGAGTCCCACTTACTTGGCCTCCTCCATAATGGTTGCCCCTTTGATGACCAGTTACTTATACTCCTCTGTGATGTGTGATCCGGTGACTTGGTTTCCTCTGTGATGGGTGTTCCAGTGACAGTCCCTCTTCATATAGGGTTCCACAGTGACCAATCCTTAACTCTGATGAGTGTCCCAATGACTGGGCCTACTCTGTGATTGGTGTGCAGGAATTGGGCCTCATCTGTGATGGGTGTCTCCTTGACTTCCCCTCCACTGTGGTGTTTCAGGGACTAAGCCTCCATCTAATGGGTGCCCCAGACCTTTCATCCTCTGGGATGGGTGCCTCAACAGGCCTCCACTGGGATTGGTGCTTCAGAGACTGATCCTTCTCTGTGATAGTGCCCCAGTGACTGATCCTCCTTTGTGATGGGTGTCTCAGTGACTATCACTTCTCTGTGATGGTGATGGCTGCTCCAGTGAATAACCTTCTTCTGTGATGGAGGCCTTAGTGACTTGTTTGCCTCTATAATGTTTACACCACAAGAGACATTCCTATCTGATGAGTACCTCTGTTATGAACACTTTTCTGGGATTAGTGTCACAGTGACTGGCACTTCTTTGTGATTATCGTTCCATTGAATAGCTTTCCTCCATAATGGATGACCTAATGATTTGATCTCTACTATCATGGGAGCTCCCGTGACTGGTTCTCCTCTATGATGCATATCACATTTAATGGACCACTTCTGTGATGTGTGCTCCAGTGACTGGCCCTCCTCTGTGATAAGTGCCTCAGCGACTGGCCTGCCTCTCTGATGTGTGCTACAGTGACTTACCCTTTTTCTAATGAGTTCCCAATAACTGCCCTCCACTGGAATGGGTGCCTTAGTGACTGTCCCTCTTGTTTGGGTGTCCCAGTGACTGGTCTCTTCTGCAATCAGTGTACGA
Source organism: Carlito syrichta (assembly GCF_000164805.1). Lineage (NCBI taxonomy): Eukaryota > Metazoa > Chordata > Mammalia > Primates > Tarsiidae > Carlito > Carlito syrichta. The sequence continues at coordinate 8,272 of NW_007259326.1, forward strand.
GTAATTGGCTCTCTGACTTACAGATTCTCCAGTGCTGGGTTCCCCCTCTTGAATGGGTGCCTCGGTGACTATCTCTTCTCTTTAATGGGTTCCTCAGTGTCTGTCTCTCCTCTGTGATTATTCCCCAGACTGGTCCTCCTAAGTATTGGGTGTCCCAGTGATTAGACCCCTCTGTCATTGGTGCCTGATTTTCTGGCTCTTTTCTGTGATATTTGTCCCAGTGATGGGATCAGCTCTGAGATGGGTGATCCAGTAACTTGAGTTCTGCTATGATGTGTAACCCAGCGACTGGCTGTCCTCTATTACAGATGCCCAACCACTAGCTCTCCTCTGTGATGGATGCTCCAGTGGCTTGTCTTTTTCTGGGAT
>NW_007259327.1:0-1031 GCF_000164805.1 Carlito syrichta
AATTCTCTCGGATTTTTTCTATGTAAGCCTTCATTTCAGTGTTACTCCAGAAACTACTGTGGCTCCGCTGTTAGTTATTAGGACTTTGGGTTTAAGTGTTCAATTTTTTTAGGAGGCATTATTGGGAGGGAACCAGGAATCTTAGATGTCACGTCCCCAGGCATATTCTTGTCATCTTTCTATGGGTATACAAGAGTCTGGACTTCCAGGACAACAGGAAACATCTTGTCGTTTTGCTTAGAACGAAACAGGAATCTGGGTCACTGTGTCCCTTGAAAGGTTCTACACGCTTTACTAAAGAGATGCCAGGAAACTCGGTTTCCATGTAACTTGCAAACTTCTGGGCATTTGCTAAATTATCCTTGGCTTAAGACAGTGCTCATACCTAGGAATCGTCAGGGACTTTAGCAAATGCTAACCTGGAGTCTGGAAATCCTGGTTCTCATATTATTCAGAGAACCGTTCTACCTGAATACCATAAATCGGGCATTGCCAATCTTCAGGAACGTGTTGCACCTCTTGATAGTTGTAACAGAGATTCTGGCCTACTGGTACGTTTGTTTCACAGGGTCCTGTAAGGCCAGATTCCACAATCCATGCAGTCATCTGCCATTTGTTAAACTACTGCTGGTCATTCGTTTTCACATTGAGAATGTGGGATTAGGAGTTCCCACATATTTAGAAGATATTTTTAAGTGGGAACCAGCGATCTTCAGTCCCAGGTCCCTGGGAAACTTCTTGGCATATGTATTAGTATGTAAGAATTTGTACTTCCATGTCACCAGAAAACGTCCTGGCGTCTTCCTGATAATAAAAAAAGGAATGTGGGTTATGGGAGCCCTCAATTCATTTCTACAGGGCTCTGTTATAAGGGCTTATGTGAAATCTGGGCTTCTAGTTCTCCAAATTGTTCAGAGCACATTGCCTCTTGGAAAGGACAAGTGTCATTATAGATTCCCAGCAACCTTTGGTTCTCTTGATTGTTGTAAGCAAGAACCAGTCTGTGCAATTCAGTTGGGTATCTCTGCACA
>NW_007259327.1:2682-4959 GCF_000164805.1 Carlito syrichta
TTCCAGGACCCAAAGAATCTTATCACCATATTTGTATGTAACTATCGCCTTATGATGTACTTTGTAATCCTAAAATTTCTGTTTGTCCTACTCCGATAGGGGCCTGGTGTTTTCAGGTTGCCAAATATATATTACGTACTTTTAAGGGTAAGCAGTATTTATGGATTCCCCGACCCTAGGTAATTTCTGGGCATCGGCCTATTTGTATACAGAGTTTATGGATCCACATCACGAGGGAAAATGAGGGCATCTTGCCAAGTACAAAAACGAAATTCGTTTCTAGGGGTTCTCATTCGCCAGAATCTACAGGACCTCTTGATATGGTTTAATCAGCACTGTGCCTTCAGGGTCCCTACATTTTTTAGAGCTTCTAGCACCATAGATACCCTTAATTGGTCCTTACAGATACCCAGGAACATTCTATTCTCTTGATAGTTGTAATCGAGGATCTGGCCCAAATATCCTTTTGTGTCTTATGAACATCTAGCACCATAATCAGGTACCCCAGGAATCAAATGTCATATTTGTACAAAATTCCTCGATTCAGGTAACCTCAAACTACAAAAATATCTTGTGGTTGGGCTGGTGGGAATTGGGACATGGGTTTAGGAGAGTCCATATTTTGGGGAGGTCTTGTTAAGGGGAACCAGGAATCTTGGATTCCAGTTCCCCAATAACCTTACGGGAGTCTTTCCCTTGATATCCAACAACTGGAATTCTAGATCACCAGGAAATATTTGAGCACCTGCTACATTCTTGAAGAATGTAGCAGGAATCTGGGTAATGGGAGTCTTCATATACAGGAAACTACACGTCCTATTGCTAAGGAAGAATAAGGAATTTTGGTAACACGAGTCCTCAGCCCAAAAATCCACAGGGCGTCTTACTAAGAGGTAACAATGAATCAGGTTTTTAATGTAGGAATATGGGTAGTGGGAGTCCTCAAAAACAGGAAACTGGACTGCCTATTGCTAAGAAAGATAAGGAATCTGGGTTACACATGTGCTCAATCCCTAAAAAACTTCAGGGTTTCTTGCTAATGGCTAAACACGAATCAAGGTTTTTTGAAGCATGAATCTGCGGAAATGGGGTCCACATATACAGGCAAATACACAGTCTTTTGCTAAGAAAGAATAAGGAATCTGGGTTGCACGTGTTCTATATCCCAAAAGAACTACAGGGCCTCTTGCTAAGGGCTAAACTAAAATAAGGAATTCGAAGCAGGAAAGTGGGAAATACTCCTCATAACAGGAAACTTTGAGGCCTCTTTTTAAGGACAAACAAGGAATCTGTTTTATGTGGTTCCTCAATCTCAAAATCTACATGGCATCTTGCTAAGGGGTAAACCATAATCAGGGTTTCAAAACAGGAATCTGGGGAAAGGGAGTCCTCATATACAGGACACTACACGGCCTCCAGTGAAGGAAAAATAAAAAATCTGTGTTACACTAGTCCTCAATCCGAAAAAAATTTGCAGGACGTCTTCCTACTGGAAAAGCAGCAATCAGGACTTCTAGCTCCCTCATGTTTTGGAGTTTTAGCATGTGAATATTAGAAATCAGTCAAGTCAGAACTCCAGCAACATTCTGGTCCTTTTGGAAGTTGTAAACGGGTATCTCGCACTGCAAGTACTTAGGTTCCTCGGTACAACGAAGGCCACATTCCAGCACAAAAGGGATCATCTCGCCATATTTACATGTAACTCTTGGTCTCAAGATGAATTTTTTAATCCTCAAACTTCCATTCGTCCTTTTATTTTGTGAGGGGCCGAGCGTTTTGCAGTGGCTAACTGTTTTGTAAGTATTTTTAAAGGTAACCAGGAAACACGGATTCCCCGAAACTAGGAAACTTCTTTTTGTATATAGAGTTTTGGAATACACATGGACAGAGAAAATCAAGGCATTTTTCTGAGAACAAAAAGGGTAATCAGGTTCTTGAGTTCTCATTCGCCGAAGTCTACAGGGCTTCTTGATGAAGATTAATCAGGAATTTGGTCTTTTAGGCCCCATATTGTTAGGGTGTCTTGTACAAGGGAACCAGGAATATTGGATTCCTATTGCCCAGGAAACTTCTGGAGCTCTTTCAATTGATATCCAAACAGCTTGAATTCTACATCACCACGAAATATTTCGGTATCTTCCGGAGAATTAAGCAGTAATCTGGGTATGGCAGTCCTCATATACAGGAAATTTGATGACTCTTGCGAAGGATGAATACAGAATCTGGTCTACATGGGTCCTCAATACCGAAAATCTACAGCGCGTCTTTCTAAGGGCT
>NW_007259327.1:6126-6601 GCF_000164805.1 Carlito syrichta
TTATCTGGAATCTGGGTTTCTATACCTCCAAATTCTTCAAAGCATGTTGCCATTTGGAAAGGACAAGTGTCATTATAGATTACCACCAACCTTCTGGTCCTCTAGATTGTTGTAATGAAGAACAAGTATATGCATTTCAATTGGGTTTCTCGGCAAAACTAAAGGCAGATTACAGGACTAAGCCATCATCTCGCCTCACTAGTGTGTAACTCTTGCCTTAAGATGTACCCTGTAATCCTTAAACTTACATTGTGAATCTATTTGATATGGCTTGGGAGGTGGGGGTTGTTATGCATGTAGTACAAATTTTTAAAGGTGACCAGGAATCATGGATTCAACCTCCCTGGGAAACAGTTAAGTATCTGTGTATTTGCATACAGAATTTAGGAATCTGGATCGCCAGGGAAAATCAGACTCTTGCTGAGAATGAGAAGCGAATGCAGGATCAGGTGTCCTCAATCGTCAAAATCTATAT
>NW_007259328.1:0-575 GCF_000164805.1 Carlito syrichta
AATAATGGAAGAAAAGAGCCTATAGGTCAATAAACACATATTGAAAGGTTTCACACTAGGCCATAAAGGAGTAATAAAAATTGTTGAATACAATGTAAAGATGATATTATTATACGCTCATTCTGAAAATATTCTCAGGAATCTGAAAAATAAAAATACGGTCTTATAAGCAAACATCATAAAAGTCTCACGATAGCTTCAAAGTTTTAATTAGCATTACTAGATCCTAAGGAAAATGAAAAAAATTTTTAAAAGGGTACAGAAATTAGCTAACACAAAATACTTGTTCATACATAATGTGAGAAACAAAACGCAATCAACTGAGAATAAAATAAGAAATTATCTTCTTAGTGAGAGACTTTGCAAACTTTTATGTAATAAAAATGGAGTATTCATTAGAAGAACAGGGAAATAGATGAAAATTAGCCAACCACTCTACCCCCCAAAAAAGAGAATCAGCGAAATAAAACAGCAACAATAAGCCAAAACACCTAGTAAAGAAATAAGAATACAGAGTATAGTATTCCATTGTGTATATGTACCACATTTTTTTTAATCCAGTCCTCTTTTGATGG
>NW_007259328.1:1662-10659 GCF_000164805.1 Carlito syrichta
ATTGAGACATGAAAAAACAAAGACTCATGAAATTTCAAGATGATAGCATGGAAAAATATACACAGAACAAGGTTCTCAAAGTCATTAACTGAGAGAATATTAGAATAAAATCACCTATAAATTATATCATTCAAGAGGAAATCAGATTCCATCAATTGAGTGAAAACACTAAAAGATTGTCTAATATCCTTAACAAAAATGTGCAGGCTTTATTTGAATTAACTAAAACTTTACTGAAGTAAATAAGAAAGAATAAGATTTGAATAGATGAAGATAATTGTGGTGCTACTTATTGGAGAATTGAATATAATGAGTGTACCTCATCTAATTTACAACTTTAACACAAATATCAACTCTAGTAAGAGTCTACTGGAAATAAACATGCTGATTTTTTATTGATACACAATAGTTGTACATGTTTATAAGGTACATGTGATATTTAGATACATGCATACAATATGTAATGATAAAATAAGAGTATATAGGATATCCATCATCTGGAACATATTTCTTTGTGTTGGGAACATTCCAAGTATTTTCTTTTTAAAAAAATTCTTAACTTCAGGGAGTAAATGCGCAGCTTAGTTACATAGTTAATATTGCTAGATAATGAGTTTTGAGCTATTGTTGAACTTGTCACCCAAATAGTGAGCATGTCACTTAATAGGTAGTTTTTCAGCCCCCCCCTTCAAGAGTCTCCAGTGTCTGTTGTTTTCATCTTTATATCCACATATGCCCGATGTTCAGTTCCCATTACAGCTGAGGATGTGTGGTATTTTGCTTTCTGCTTCTGCATTAAGTCACTTAGAATAATGACCTCCCTGCAACTATGTTGTGGTAAAGGCCATGGTTTTATTTTTTTATGGCTGCATAGTATTCCATTGTTTATACACGAAGTCCCCCCAAAAGTAAGCAATTATTATTTCAAGGGTAGGCCCCTTATTGTACAGGCTTCCCCTGATAAGTAAGTGTTTTAGAAACCCATCAGCAATAGTGTACCAGCTAGCATTGTTGTGAAAGGCTGAATTTTGCTTCAATGAATTTTTTTTGGAGATTACTTCAACGCATCTGCCCATCTCACAATGAATGATCCATGAGCACACGTGCCCACACCTCATGGAGTGTTCAGCAGTTTTTGAGCAAAAGCAGCATGATCACCATGTCCCACCCTCTCTACTCACACATTCTTGCCCTATTGAATAACGTTATTTTTTTCCTGAAGGGAAACATTTTGCCAATGTGGAATAGGTGAAACAAAAAATCTGGAAGCACTAGAAGACATCAAAATTGATAAGCTCAAAATAGTTTTGAGCAGTGAAAAGGCATCTCGATAGGTGTATTGCATCAAACAAAAAGTATTTTTCTACTGATTGAAGTTTAAACATGTAAAAATAAATGCACAATTATTTATAAATAAATTCTAACTGGTTTGGACTCCCTCCATATGTGCCACATTTTCTTGGTCTAGTTCACTGTTGATCAGAATTGCTATTAATAGTAAGTCATAAAACAACAGATGTTGGCAAGGTTGTCCTTATATATATTGCTGGCGCCACTGTAAAGTAGTTAAGATTCTGTGAAGAGCAGTTTAGAGATATTCCAAATAACTAAAAATAGAATTACCACTAGACCCACAAAGTTTATTTTAGGTATGTTGAAACATACTGTACATTCTTATCAACTACAGCCATCCTACTCTGCCCTGGAATTAATTAACACTAGAATTGATGCTAAGTTTTTGTACCTACTAATCAACTTCCAGCACCTACCAACCATAATTCTAATCTCTACCTCCATGAGCTCAACTTTTTTTAGCCTCGATATATATGAGAGAACACATGGTATTTACCTTTCTGTGCTTGACTTTATTTGAAGTAACATGGAAGGATGGAGCTAGAGGACATTGTTTTAAGTGAAATCAACATGTCAATTGTTAATGTATGTAGAAGAGACTGTGTCCAAATAAAGTATTAGAATATTATTTTCCATATTAAAATATACTATAAATTATTATAGAATAGGTTGGTAAGTACTGAGAATTAGAATTTTTTTTAATTGTTTTGCTTTATTTGAATCCACCTGGGTTCCCTAAGACCCTCTGAGATGATTTAATATTGTTTATTTGGGAAATACTCTTGAGATTAACATTTGAAAAGGATAGAGGAATAAAACAGAATTGGGTATAGGAAGAACTTGAGCTGTAATGCAGGCTCAACAATTGCCTCAGTCTACCTACCTTGTGGAGAGTTCTGGAATTAGAATGGCTCTTCAGCGTTGCCCCCAGTTTAGCAAAGATGGCCATTCTACTCCCAATAGTTTGGTCAGAGGATGTAAGCTATACAGATAGAGTTTGACCTTGGGTGAAGCTGCTCTCTGTATTGAGATACTCCCTGAGAGGGCAGACATATAATGATATCTATTGACCTCCTGCAGCTGGGGGACAAAAAGTGCTTCCTTAAAGTAGGATCTGGAAGGCTCATTGTGCTGTTCTCACAGAATGTTAGCGATATATTTGTCAAAACCCTATTATATCCTTTCTTCATCACCAGAAAGCATAAAAGCCTTGCCCCCAATGATGTTTTTGTTTAAAGTGTCTCTCCTTAATGCCTTTAATTTCTATGTTTGTAAATCATGTTTTGCTTTAAAATATTGAAACATATGATAATGTCAGAAAATAAACACAGTGGACTCCTCTGTGATAATTATGGCAGTCTCAATTAGTATTATTATTTTGTTGAGTTGGAGTCTCACTGTCATCCAGGCTTGAGTGTAATGGCACTCTCATGGCCACTGCATTCACCACCTGCTGAGCTCAGGTGATCCTTCCACCTCAGTCTTTCAAGGAGCTGGAACCACAGGCACGCATCACCATGCCCGACTGTTTTTTTTTTTGTTTTTTGTAGAGGTGAAGTCTTCCTATGCTGCTCAGACTAGTCTGAAACCCCATGCTTCTGCCTCCCAAAGTGCTGGGATTATAGGCTTGAGCCACCCCACTTGACTCAATCTCAATAATTAAATTGCTTTCTTTTATGTACAAAATGAATGTGCATTCGATGAAAAAAATTTGCAAGTGAAGTACAGTATACAACCGGTATATTTTTCCAGGCTAGTTTCATCTGTTTATCATACTGTCCCTACTTTTCACCCAATAGCAATATAGAAAAATATTATTGAGTGTCAAATGCATATACTTACATAACATGCGTCCTCAATTTCTGTCCTGCAAACCTTAAAATTATGATATATTTGGGGAGATGCAAGATGGCCATGAAACCAGTAGGAATGTGAAAGTGTTTGAAGGAGCAAGAGTCCATAGACAGTCTGAGTGAATGGATGAGTGCTGTTGGGTGGGTGAAAGTCCGTCTGAGGAAACACTAGAATCAAACACCTGGGGCTTCTGTTCAGAGGTGGCCACAACCCTCCACTGCCCTGAAATCAGAGCCCCCAGCACACAGGATCATCATCATTCTCAGGGGTCTCTCAGGTGGAGGCAGCAGGGATCAGCTGCTTCTCAACGCCTGGCACCTGGCCTACACTACCTCCCATGGCAGCTGGCCAGAAGCTAGCAGAGGTACCCCAAAGAGGGCATGGCAAGGAAAACTGGAACTGGGCTCCACCACAGGGGAGGAGACATCGACTGCCACCATTTTCTATGTGCCAGATGAGGGTAGATACCTGTGTTGGCGCACCCAGCGCTGTTTGTCCTCCAACCTGGGACACAAGGGAAATCTCTGCACCATTCTGCAATCAACCATGGCTCACCCAGAGAGAAATCTTCAAGAGGAAACATAGAGAGATGGATGCCCCACCCCCATGCTGAACCAGGCACAGACACATCTGATCTGAGTGGGGGGCTTGGGGTCAGCAACAGCAGATGACGAGTTGGATGAGTCTGGATCTGATTCATTCCCTTCACACAGCAGTTTGTGGGGTGCCTGGTGCATGCTAAGAGCAATCCAATAAACCAGCGCTGAGAGAAGAAGGGAGGGGCTGGAGACTGGAGCCCATTCCCTACTGCAGCGGTAGCCAGAAGTTGAGGCAAAGCTTGGGAAAGGAAATTGAAGCTCCAGAAACAGGCACAGAGGGAGCTCTTTTTCCCTCTGTTTTAGTTCTTATTTTGTTTTTGTTATTTTTTGGTGTTTTTTAGTTTTTATGTTTGCATATGGGTATTTTTGAGGACAAGCAATCATCATGTTTCTTGTTGTTGTTTGTATGTTTGTGTGGTTTTGTTTGTTTCTTTGTTTCTTGGTGTGCCTGACTGCTTTCCTTCACATTTTCCTCATTCTTTATTTTCCTATCATCTCCCTTCTTCCCTTTTCCATTCTTCTCCTTTTTCTTATCTCATTTTGCTTTTGGAGGCATACATACACCACCAGAGCATGGACAGATTGTAAGGTGTTGGGAAGTGGGTTGCAGGCAATCCACACACTTGTCGGTGGATACTGTGATCTGTAGATAGCTTCTGAACCACAACTCTCCCATCACACCTTAATCAAATCTTGTAACTGCAAAAGGCACAGCCCCCATCCCAAGTTTACCTTCAAAATTGAACAAATCCAGAGGATCTAAATAAGGAAGAATAGGGGATTGAGCAAACGGAAGTGAAAGTCATCCTCCAATTACCAAGCAATGGAATTAAAGAAAGGGTGGTGGTGGAGGAAAATCATCGCAAAAGGAAAGGAATCAAAGGAAGAACACAGGTCTCATACAGACTCCTGGGAAGACAGCAACTGAGAATACAGACTTCAGCACTCAAACAATGAAGAGTCCTCTGAATGACTTGTCTCAAACTACAAACCCATAGAATAAGATATTAACAGAGAGAATGAATAGAAATGAGGAAAGACAAGATGAGAGAATGAAGAATTTGATAACTGAGATGATGGCAATAAACAATATAGTAAATGAGATAAATAACAAACTGACAAGCATCGAAAGCAGAATTAACCAAATAGAAGGCAGAATCTCAGACTTTGAGGACTAAAACATGGAACTAACACAAACTGTTAAAAGCACAGTAAAGAAACTTTAAAAGACAGAATAAAGCCTCCAAGAAATGTGCGATTATATCAGGAGGCCTAACTTATTATTGTTTAGTATTCCTGAAGCAGATAGAGAAACAGAGATGACCCTGGGACAAAAATTTAATGAAATTACCCAAGAAAACTTCCCTCTCTCATCAGAGATGTGACCATTCAAACACAAGGAATTCAGAGAATCCCTGAAAGGCATCAAATGAGAAGACCAACTCCTAGACATATCATAATTTGCTTACACAAAGTAGGTATAAAAGAAAAAAATCCTAAAGGCAGCAAGAGAGACAAGTCAGACTACTTACCAGGGAAAACCATTTACAGTAGCAGCAGACTTATCTACAGAATCACTACAGGCTAGAAGAGACTGGTGTCCAATCTTCAAAGTTCTCAAAGATAAACAATTCCAACCAAAAATTTCCTACCCTGCTAAAGTAATAATTTGGGAAAATTTTTCACTCATTATAATTTCAATGATTTCTTTTATATTTTTCTCTTCTCCTCCTATAATATTCATTTTATATATATATGTTACACCTATTATAGTTTTTCCATAGTTCTTGAATAGTCAATCTCGAAGAGTTTACACCAACACCAAACCAGCTCTACAAGAACACTTAAGAAAGTATTAAACACAGAAGAAAGAAAAGTAAGAATGATCACGCTCTTCCCAAGAATTCAGGAAAAAGATTGAAAGCACACACATACATTAACCCCCAAATCAAAAGAAAGTCAACAAAAAAATAAACAGACAAACAACAGCAACACACCCTATAAGAACCTCCTGACAGGGATAAATTTTCACATCTCAATAGTTAATCTGCATATGAATGGACTAAATGCATCACTGAAAAGACATAGGCTGTGCTCCATGGCTCAGCCTGTAATCCCATGCTTTGGGAGGCTGAGGTGAGTGGATTGCCTGAGCCCGTGAGTTCGAGACCTACCTGGGCAACTTGGCGAGACCTCATCTTTACAATAAATCAAAAAATCAACCAGGCATGGTAGCATGTGCCTGTAATTCCGGCTACTTGGAAAGCTGAGGCAGAAGGGTTGCCAGAGCCCAGCAGGTTGAGGCTGCGGTGACTGGGAATGGCCACTGCACTCCAGGCTGGGTGACAGAGTAAGACTCCAACTCAAAAAAAAGGAAAGAAAAAGAAAAAACATAGAATGGCAAACAGAATAATACAAAAACATGATGCAACAATATGCTGTCTCAAGGAGACTCATCTTACCAAAATGGACTCTGCTAGACTGAAAGTAAGAGGATGGAATAAAATTTTCAGGTGAATGGACACAAAAGAAATCAGGAATTGCAAGCTTACTATCAGACTAAATAACCTTTAAGCTATCAAATATTTTAAAAGATACAGAAGGTCATTACATAATGATAAAAGATTCAATCTCAGCAGTGGCATCTGAGCGGGAGCGGGAGCCGGAACCGGAGCAGGAGCCAGAGCCGGAGCGGGAACCAGAGCTGGAGCCGAAGCTGGAACCGGCACTGCGGAGCACGGAGCAGAGCGTGGAGGCCAAGCTGAAAGGTCAGCCAGAAAAGTCTCCAGAGGGAAAAACAAGCCCAAAATTCTCCTAAGAAAGACCACTCCACCCCCACACTCCCACCCCTCTAAGCCGGCTTTGCTCGTGGTATCTGAAGGAGAGAGTGAACAGACCATATCCTTGGAGAGAAGGAGCTGAGGAGAGGAGCAAGAAGAGAACACTGAGACAGAGGGAGGAGGCAAGAATAAGAAAGGGAATCCCGGGAGAAGCGGCAAGATGGTGACGGGGCAACCCGGCGTCTGAAGCCCTCTGCAAGGGAGATCTACAGTGGCTCTCTGACTCTCGCCCTGGGTGGCTGGGGACCCCATTATCACAGTCTGCTCTTCAGACAGAGCTCGGCTGTTGCCGCAATGGCCTGGACAGTTTTACTGCATTACAAACAGTCCCACCACTGCCACCGCCACAGCCCCTCCCCCCACTGCTGCCGCCGTCGCCATTGCCACCACCGTGGCCTCTAGGAGGGGTAGCACATCACACCACCCAGCCTGAGTAGATCCACAACAAACCGCTTCAGGGAAGATCTGCTGGGATCGCTGCCACCCATCCTGCATCCGAGACTGTGCTGCCCGCCCAGCGTGGGACTCCTGTTGCCTGCTCGGAGGCAGGCAGCCATCTTGTTCCTGTCCGGCCCCACTCCCTCTGGGGAGAGCAGATGAGATAGCACCACCTGCTGGCGATTCAAAGTAACAACACCGAAACGGGAGAAACAAGCTTGATAAAGACATAGACCAAACTGCTGAACCGAGGTTAATCTGAACTGTCCTTCACAGCAGATCAGGGGAACTGACCCTAACTGCAAACTAATTTACCAGCAGCTTGAAAGAAAACTAGAAATCATATCTGAAAGAACATTGGACTTAAATGAAATGTTTCAGAGTATGCTTCATTGATTCTATTAGTTTAATGACTTAATTCTGTTCCTACTGTATTGTTCCCTTTTTTTTCTCTTTTCCTTTTCCTTTTCTTCTCTTATCTTCGGTCTGTAAACCATATCTTTGTATAGAGGAACAGCACACTAATAAGGTGGTTGGATAGCTAGTATGTTAGCATCACCATATGTTTTATTTTTGTTTGTATGAGATTTGGTTTGAGTGTAGCTGTGGTCTATTGTTTTTATCTGTTTCAGTATTGGCCTCTCTCTCTATTTGTTGGCACACTCGTTTGTTTCTCCCCTTACTCCTCTATCTCTCCACTCCAATCTTCAACCCACTATCTGCTCCATTCTCTCCCATCTGCTAACCACATTTTATTTCAGGGAGTAACCTTAAAGCCCCACTGCACGGACAGGTTCCAGGGCAGTGGGAAGTGGGTTCCACATTATCCACATGCCTGTCAGCGAATACCAGGACCTGCAGACAGATTTTGAATCACAGCTCTCCCCTTAAGTACATCTCAAAACTGCAAAAAGGACCACCTCCAACCTACAATGAAACTCCAGAATTGAACAAAGAAAGAGGACATACATAAAGAATAGGAGATTGAACAAACAGAAGTAAAAGCAATCCCTTTACCCCTGAATAACAGAATTAAAGAACACGGTGACGTGGAGGGAAGGAAAAAGTAGGGAGGGGGAAAAATACGCACAAATGAAGAAAAACCAAAAGAAGAATATAGGTCTTACACAGACCCCTGGGAAATCAGACACTGAGAAAACAGATTCTGGAACACAGACAATGAAGAGTCCCCAGAATGACTGGTTACATGGAACAAACCCAGACATCAAGACATTAATGGAGAGAATTTAAAAAATTGAGGAGAGACAAGAAGAAAATAGGAAAGAACTGTTGTCAGAAATGACAGCAGTAAAGAATACTGTGATGGAAATGAACAACAGACTAATAAGCATGGAAAGCAGAATCAGTCAAGCAGAAGAAAGAATCTCAGGGCTCGAAGACCAAAACACAGACTTAGCAAAACTGTCAAAAGCATAGAAAAGAAGCTCAAAAAGACAGAACAAAACCTGCAAGAGATGAATGATCACTTCAAGAGACCAAACCTAAGAATAATTGGGCTTCCTGAGGCAGAAAGAGAAACAGAAGCCACACTGGAACTAACATTTCATGAAATCATTCAAGAAAACTTCCCTCATCTCATTAAGCATGAAAAAATAAAAACACAAGAGATTCGGAGAAGCCCTGCAAGACAACAAACAAGAAGATCAACTCCCAGACACATAATAATTCACCTAAACAAAGTAGCTATGAAAGGAAAAATCCTAAAGGCAGCAAGAGAAAGAGGCCAGACTGCCTACCGGGAAAACCGATTAGAATAGCAGCAGATTTATCCACAGAAACCCTTCAGGCCAGGAGAGCCTGGAGCCCTATCTTCAAAGTTCGAAAAGAGAAACAATTTCATCCAAGAATAACCTACCCAGCCAAACTAAGCTTCATTAGTGAGGGAGAATGAA
>NW_007259328.1:11035-11573 GCF_000164805.1 Carlito syrichta
GCATTTTCAATTATTAGCCTAAAATGTGAACGGGCTAAATGCACCACTGAAAAGACATAGCATGGCAAAATGGATAAAATATCATCAGGCAACAATATATTGCCTTCAAGAGACTCACCTCACTAGAAAGGACACCCACAGACTCAAAGTAAGAGGATGGGAAACAAATTTTCAGGCTAACGGAATACAAAAGAAAGGAGGAGTAGCGATCTTAATTTCAGACAAAATATCCTTCAACCTATTAAAAATCAAAAAAGATACAGAAGGCCACTACATAATGATAAAAGGCTCAATCCATCAACAAGAAATATCTATCCTAAACATATATGCACCCAACATAGGTGCACCAACTTTCATAAAGCAGCTTCTTGGAAAACTAAAGAAAGATATTGACTCTAACACTACCATAACTGGGGACTTTAATACCCCACTCACAACCCTAGACAGATCATCAGGACAAAAAATCAGCAAGGGGATCCAGAACCTCAATGTGACTTTGGACCAAATAGACTTAATTGATACCTACAGAACACTCCAT
>NW_007259329.1:0-6954 GCF_000164805.1 Carlito syrichta
CCTGCCTCAAACCTGTTTTAAGTGCCTCACTTTATGCCAACTGTTGCTTGACACAAAATGTATGAATAATTAATGCATAAGTATGAGATTGAGAAACTTAAATATAAACAAGTATTCATTTTCAAGGAGAAATAAGACTCATTGCACTCAAGTACAGCATTTTATTTGGCATTGTAAAAAATAGTCTTCTAATTAATATAAATCAAAAACAAAATTTTCAAAGAATTTTTAAAAATAGAAAGTATGGAGCAAAAAATGAAGTTTATCTTTTATTTCTGATTTGAATATATTTCCCAACCTGTGACATAAATGATCATTCTCTTGAAAGACCAGATAACAGAGTGGTTAAGAGCCAGGGTGTTCGAGTCTGTTCAGCCTATTTAAACTCTGTTACTTTGGGGAAAGTTACTCATAAAATTAGTGCCATAGGTTTTTTTAAATCTGTAAAATAGGTTTAATAAACCATTTGGGTTACTGTAGAAAATAAATTATTTAATAAATGCAAAGGAGTAAGAAAATATCTGGGACATAGTGAAGGCTATTTAAATGTCAATAACTACCACTATTATATTAAATGTAACTGAAGCTGTGTATTTGAGTTGTTTTGTTTTAATATACTGGAACTCAGTTTAAAAACTTTCTTATAATTTTATCAGTTAATATTTGTGGCATTTTACTTGTGTAAAGCAGACTACAGGCCTTTTATCTGCAGGAAGTAAACCTTTTCTTTATCATCTATTGACTGTTTGTCTATGGACAAGACCTTTTACATCATATGAGACATATCATATTCCTGCTCTGTGAAAGACTAACCTAAATTTACTAACAGAGAGAGTTTGTGCTTTGTTTACTAGGCCTAACACAGTGCCTGAAACATAGTATTATTATAGTAGAAATAAAAAATAATAACATTTTACCGACAAGAATATGAGACACTGAGTGAGATAATATTCAGTGGAGAATATCAGAATAGAGTTTATCAGAATAGCAGTATCAGAATAGTTTTTGCTATTCTAAGATTTATGACTGCTTATTAGACATTTCTAATGAAATAAATTAAATTTGACTATTTCATTTTAAATAATGATGATTTTCAAGATACAATGTGTTAGCCATTACCTACCAACCATCATTTGGTGATGAACATTAAGTTATTTGCAAGCACTAGAGATGAGGCTTAAATGTTGTTCACAATCTCTTTCCTGATTTTCTTAGTTAAATATAGCCTGTTCAATTATAGTGGTGTAATGTCTGGACAAGAAACAGGATCTCTTCTATGGTAGATCTAATAGACTCAAGCAAGATTTTAATATCATTTAATGTTTCAGCTTTATAGTACAGCATGCTGGTCCCTGACATGGGAATACTCAACTTCTTAGCCATTACTGACTGCTGTAAAAAAAAAATAGATCTCCTGTGTCTAGGTTATATTTGAAATCCACACAGAAATATATGTTCTGGGGTCAGTGTGAATAATATGATGGACATGAGTATGGTGTATGTGCAAACACACACACACACAGACATATTTTCTGATCAATGTATAAGTAAAATGTATGATGACTCATTCTCCTATCTAGACAAAAATGTAAAGTTACTCATTCTCAAAAACTAAGTGATCCTCTAATTGATTCCTAGACCTGAATGAAATCTGAGATATAGCAATAGAACCACTCTTGATGCAATAAGTTGCTCTAAATACTGAGGTTTCATACTTTGACATTATACTGGGACATACCGATAATCAATAAGAGGGGAGTCTTAGGCTCATCATTACCTTCAACCACAGGTTGAAGAGATGGGCAAGTGAAGGGTAAGAAGTGACTTGTAGCAGTTTTCTTGTTCATATGACCAGCCATTCATTTGCTGACTCGTTCACTTATTTGTATACTCAATCATGTATAATTTACTCATTATTCTACACATTTCCTCAAAATATGAAATGAATATAGCAGTATCCTTTTCCTGTGTCCTTCAGAAATTTAGAGTGTTAGAAAAATAAAGTTTCATGATGCTTGTTGTTTTTCAAAGTTTCAGTGACTACTTCTAGCTAAAATCTAGATGTTTTTCCTATGAATCTATTAAAAACTATAATGTCGGTAGTTATTTCTTAATTTGGAAAGATGCTATTAACACACAGTTAAATGAAAATATATATAACACTAGATTTTTTACATGATTGGATTAATTTATTTTCTTTTGGTTTTGTTCATCTGCATTTTGAAACAACATTTTTAAGCATAGGGTACTAATCTTATTGTTTTTACAGTATGTTCATTCAATACAAAGCCATAATTTCATACTTCAACATATATCTTAGTGTGGATACATTAATATTCATCACAGCTCCCCATAAAAATAAGACACGTTACTCAGAGAAGATGATAGGTTTTTGTTATTGTTTTTATTTGTTTGATTGCTTTTGGAAGAGGTTTCATCAATAACACTGGAGGTCTAAAGACAATAGATTCTTAACTTCAATGAATTGAGGGCAATTAACTGTCAACTCTAGAATGTTATGCACAGCTATACTCTCTTTCAAAAATTGGAACAAAATAAATACAGTTTTAGACATACAAAGATTAAGGGTGCTTTTTTTCACACAGGCCCTTTTTTCCACCTGGGCAGCCAGATAAACTGAATCAACTCTGGCAATCAATGAGGTGACAGATGTCACAGTGAGATTGCCCTCACATTCAGAGATTTAAGAAAAAATATTAGAAAAAACAAAATCGAAAGTACATTCATTTTTAAATTTTAATAGTGGATCACCACTAGAGGATTGCAGTCTGAAAACTAGCATGCTATAGGGCTCTTACAATTTCCAGTTAATTTCTCGTGGAGTATCTAGGGCCCATGCATATAGCTGAAGGCTAAATGGTGACTTCTCATGACCTTTATCTTTTCCTAATTCATTAGCAACACTAGCTGCCATTTGTGTTCAAAGCCCTTCTAAAACATAGTCCAAATTAGAAATAATCTGAATGGATAACATTACCTAAACAGTCCTTTGTGCTCTTTAATATATTTTCTGATGAACAGTAACTAAATAATTTATCTAAAATATTACTATTGTTCTCACTCATAAGTAGACCTTGAACAATTATTGAAAAACATTGACAGCAGTGGGAAACTGCCAGGAGAAGAAGAGGACAGGATTGGCAGTAGTGGGAAACTGTCGGGGTCGGGGGGGACACCTCATCAACAAGGGTACCTGCATAATGAACATTTGTATACCCAACCCTGAATTGTACCCCACATCTTTAAAATAAAACTTAAAAATTGAAATAAAAATGAATCTTACTATTTTAAGTAATTATGCAGTTTGTGATTCTCTTTCTTAGTGACTGTAGGTTAATGGTGTATGTTTCTTTCTTCTAATTCCTACTTCTGGTGGTTGATGTAACAGCCAAATTTTATACCCTGGGTTTGAACACATCCAAGACATTTCTTATATGAAATGAAAGCTGTTGAACTGTGACTCACAAACATTTGTCTCACAAGCTGTTGAACTGTGGCTCACAAACACACTGGGAAACACTTAAAAGATTTCCATGAAATAATCCATTCTCTATAAAGTTCAGAAGTAAATAAGGTCTGCATTGATAAATTCTGCCTTATCTCATAAGTTGATCACACTTTGACTTCTCTATCAGGCATTTTTTGCTTCTGAATCCTTAATATCTGCATTGAATAGAACTGTAAGAAGATAAAACATTCTCATTTTTTCTTGCTGAATTTTATTTGAGTATTTCTGAGGCAATATCCCCATTATTTCCTCAACTTGACTGTTGAATTTTCTAATTCTGTTCCCTGAAGATAAATTCAGCTCCTCTATTTCCCATAAGTGTGTTCCTTTATACCTCCGAGTTAAGTCGTATTTCATATATGACCTACTTTCTTTTAGTGCTCATAAAAATTATTTAATTAACTTAATTCCTTAATTCATTAAATCAATTACTCAATTATTAAATATGCTCACCCATTAATTCATTATCTACCTAACATAAAATGTTCACTATATGCCAAGCACAGAACTGGGCACTGAGAAGTCAAAGAGGATAATATTTCTGCTCTCAATAAGCTAATATTTTTTGTGGAGGAAATTGTATATTCCTTTTTCTCCATCTTTTTATTTTTTCTTATCCTGTCAATGTTTTACAATAAGTAGTTCTTTAACCTCTTAAACTATTTTTATTCCAAACTTACTTTGAATTGTTCCTAATAGCTTCCTAAGGCATTTTCCTCACCATGAGTCCTGAAAGGCAGTGGTAGCTTCACTTCTTTATATTATGCAATTCATCACTGCCCTTTTCCTTTTGTAACTTCTTCTCTTTCCAAAATTGATTACTATGTTAAACATTTTCCTGTGTTACACTGAATTATAACGCTTGCTTAGAAGAGAGTGTCTTGCCCTTTTATTTAAATACTCTGCTTTAAAATATTCTCACCCTATAAATTTTCTTTGCTGGGTTAAAGTTTTCTCGAAACATTAGTCTTAAGATTGCTTTCATTTTTGTTGAAGATACAAACATTTATCAATCTTATGTTTCTCTATATTTTTAATGTATGTATGTATCCATTAACAGACCTCTTTCAGTTCTTATTTCTTAGCAGTAATAATAATACTGAGTACTTAATACATGCCAGATTCCCAAGTGCTTGGCTCCACATGATATTGAGTTTAATCTTTACAAACCTCTAGAGATAAGTAGCATCATCCCCATTTTACAGATGAGGAAACTAAGGCACAGACTGGTGATGTGACTTGCTCATGAGAGGCAGTCATGAGTTGGATCCCAGTGGTCTAGCTTTTAATTCTCTGCCCTACCTTATCCATTATGCTCTGCTGTCATTACAGCGTAGAGGGAAAGGAGACTTACCCTCTCATCCCATGTGCCACAAGAAATGTTTGAACTCCAAACATCTACCCTGATTAGAAAAAAGTGTTTTCAGTAAGTAGTCTAGTTTCTGAAATAAATTAACACAATCTTTCCCTTATAAAACTCCTTAGGAAACATTGTCAGTCTTATGTATTTTAGTACATCAATACCAATTGATCTTCTTCTCGAGGTTGCCAAAAAAGAAACTCAACAGCAGAATATACTTCACACCATTAATCTTTCTCATTTATTTTTGTGTTACCTTATCTGTTTTTAAGCTTGTACCATTAATTCTCCAACCTTACTTTATTTTTTATCTTTCTTGGGGTCTATACAGCATCAGGAAATTATATAAACTCCTCTTCTCCCTCCAGACTATCATCTATAAAAGACTGGGCAGGATAAATCTTGGTTTCTTCCACCTTTTTCTTCCTTCTCCACTGATTTCTTTTAATTTTGAGTTGTCACTTCTCTCTGCCCACACACCTTGGAGCAAATGTTTGTTAATCACCATGCCTGGGTCAGGTGGCACATAAAACATTGAATGACTTGGACAGTTGATAAACACCCTGCATTATCAGAACTCCAATCCTAGTCAAGTAATGAAAGACACCCATAAAGCGTTTGGACTTGGTGCTCATGTGCTGTCTCCCTCAATCCAGATTAATGGTATGTAAGTGGCTCCCCCACTTTGTCTCTAGTTGTTCCTCAAACTCCCCATTTCTTCAGTTTATGCCCCAAATGTGTCCAGTGATCATCTAAAGTAAATACTAAAGCACACCATCATTAACCATACTTCTTCTGATGGTCCTTTATATTCTAAATAAGATGATAAAAAGGATATCTTTGTTCTGTGCAGCAATGACAGCCCAGAGAGAATATCTAAACTTTTTCAAATACTTCCTTAAAAATAAATAATATACTACTCCTAAAGTAGTAGTTAGTAAAAAGTACTGTTTTGCTTTCCTTTGCTTCTACCTGATAACAAACTTTTATTCTAGTAATTTTAAAATCAAGATTTCCAAGATAAAAAACTGTGTCTTACTGACTTCTTCAAGGAAACATCTTTTCAGTGGTAAGTAGCCTCTTAAATTTTATTCTCCATCTTCTTCCCCTCTTTTGGATCCTTAGCCATCTCAATCTTCCCGTAATCTGTAAGGTATGTGAGATCTGCCAAGCTTTGTTGTAAGAGTGAAATATGGAGGCAATTAAACATTTGAGCTGTTTCCTGGTATAGAGTAAAAAAAAGTTTAATGTCATTTGAACCTCTGAGTATCATACAAATAGCTTGAGAAATGTAACAACTACAAATTTCTTAAAATGTTTTTTCAACATTACTGCTAATAGCATTGTGAGGACCAAAGTCATTTTAGTGACCATTGTTTTAAAAAATATAGCTCAATTAAAAATAAATGACTTTTGAATTGAATAATTAGAAATGTTATTGATTTCTCTGGCAATGTCTCATCCCTGCCATTTCTAGGCTTCTGTTAGTTATTCAAATTAGATTTAGTAAGTCCATCTGAAGTTGCCCTCTTCTGGAGAAAAGTTATGGCCATATACTTCAAAGTCCTCATCTTTATTGAAGACATGCTGAAACTTTTCATTTTATACTTCCAAAGTGCAACTTAGAAATACCACCATGAATTCAAACTGTAACAGTGGGTATAAAATAAACAAGATGAAAATGTGCAACAGTATGCCTGCTCCAAAAGCAGAAGGCATTCTTTCACAGCCTTGTGCTGTTTCTAGGTGAATGTCTGAACAAACAGAAAATAATCACAGTTCACGATACAAACAGTTACCATTTGTAATTGAAGAAAAAAATCCAACGTGCTCATTTTTCTATTTTAACACTGATATATTAACATTATAATTTAATTTCTGCACATGAAAATTTTACTTACAAAAGTTAACTACACTATCTTAAGGTATATATGGAATTATATGTTGTTTCAAAGATAAACTTCTGACCATCATTCAAGCATCAGATGGTTCCTCTACCTCTAATAAGGATAGGACAATTTTTACATTAAGTATAACCAAATCCTTAGACCCATTTTTAGTCTAC
>NW_007259329.1:7589-8616 GCF_000164805.1 Carlito syrichta
GATTCTCAGAAGATGAATTAGCATATGCAAGGACATGAGATTGTAAAGAATATGTTGTGTCAGGGCATAATGAGTCACTTGGTATGATTTTGGGTCAGGGTGCATAGACAGTTAAGAGACAAGGACAAAAAGGCAGATTGAGCCAATAGATGAACAAAGAGTGAGTAAATCATTTTGAGTAGTATAATGTCCAGTCAACCTCTATTTCTGAAAGATAATTTTGGCAGCAATTATCACTAAGGAGGAAGGAGAAAAGATTGAAGACATGGAGACCCATTAAGAAGTGGAGTTTGTGTGAGTATAAGCATGAGAGTGTGTGTGTGTGTGTGTGTGTGTGTGTGTGTGTGTGTGTGTGTGTGTGTGAATTAAGAAAATACCAAAAAAAAAATAGAAAATTGAAAACAATGCTAAGGTGTTCTGCTACTGGCAGGACCTTAAGTCGCTGATGAAACCATACTTTCCCTTCACAACAATCTTAAGCATAGTTTTATCTCTAATTTTTAGGCTCACAGACTTCTCAAACTTAACATGTATAAGAATCATCAGGGATCTTGTCAAAACATAGATTCTTTTTCAGTATGCCTGGAAGAGGGGAGCTGATATTTGATATTTCTAACAAGCTCCAAGGTGCTACTGGTCTATGGACCACACTTTGAGTAACATGTCCTAAGGAATCAGTCAGACTGCTGACATTTTAAAAATTTATTTATTTATTTTTATTTTTTTGAGTTGGAGTCTCACTCTGTCACCCAGACTGGAGTGCAGTGGCTGCTCCCGGCCACCGCAGCTGCGACCTGCTGGGCTCCAGCAATCCTTCCGCCTCAGCCTTCCAATTAGCAGGAATTACAGGCATGAGCTACCATGCCTGGCTGATTTTTTTGATTTATTGTAGAGATGAGGTCTCACTGCCCAGGCGGGTCTCGAACCCACAGGCTCAGGCAATTCACTCACCTCAGCCTCCCAAAGGCACGGGATTACAGGCTGAGCCACCAAGCCCGGCTACTGCTGACATTTTTAAAGAAATGAC
>NW_007259330.1:0-974 GCF_000164805.1 Carlito syrichta
TCAGTTTCCTGTATATGAGGACTCCCATTCGCCAGATCTGATTCGAAATCGTGATTCTTGTTTAGCCCTTAGCATGATGCCCAGTAGATTTCTGGCATTGAGGACTCATTGAACCCAGATTGCTTATCGTTTCTTAGGTAGAGGCTGTGTAGTTTCCTGTATATGAAGACTCCCATTACCGAGATTACTGCTTCGAAACTCTGATTCTTGTTTAGCTCTTAGAAAGATGCCCTATAGATTTTTCGGATAGAGGACATGTGTCAACCAGATTCCTTGTTCATTCTTAGCAAGAGGTTGTGAAGTTTCCTGTATATGAGGACTCTCATTCTTCAGATTCGTGCTTCAAAATCCTTATACATTTTTCTCCATTAGTAAGACTCCCTGTAGGTTTTTGGGATTTGAGGACTCGTAAAACCCAGATTCCTTATTCTTCCCTAGTAAGAGGCCATGTATTTTCCCGTATATGAGGAATCCCATTTTGCAAATTCCTGCTTAATTCTCTGGAATACCCGAGATATTTACTGATGAACGTAGAATTCCAGATTTTTGGATATAAATAGACTCCCATATAGTACCTGATAACTGTTATCCAACCTTCCAGGTTCCCCTTAAGAAGACATCGTAAATATGTGAAATATTCTAAACCCAATATCCCAATTTCCACCAGCCTGACCACAGGAAATTTTGGCATTTTGAGGTAACCTCAAGCAAGGGATTTTGTTGCAAAATGCCAGTTGTTACCTGGGGAACTGGATTATAGCCGAAGATGTTGATAAGAAACAAACGAAATTGTGGGTTCAGATACTCTTTTACAACTATCTAAAGGACCGGAATCTTCATGGATCTGTAATAAGAGATTTTAGGTATCCACGTAGCAAGTGGCTCTGAAAAATGGAAGGACCTAAAAACCCAGATTCCTCATTTACCTTATCAAGAGGCCATACAGATTATGACAATTGAGGACCGCTGAACCC
>NW_007259330.1:1919-2739 GCF_000164805.1 Carlito syrichta
AATGACGAGATGTTTCCTGTTTGCCTGGAAACAAGACTCTTGTATAACCATAGAAAGATGACAATAATATGCCTGGGTACTTGGAATCTAAGATTCCTGGTTTCTTCCCAATAATACCTCCTAAAAAATTGAACACCTGAACCCAAAGTCCTAATAACGAACAGTGGAGCGACAGTAGTTTCTGGAGTACGAGATAACACTGAGGTTAGGGCTTACATACAAAAAATCTGATAGAATAACTTGTGTCATGGATCTGGAATCCGAGGTTCCATGTATCTAAGTGGAATTGTAGTGCCAGATTCTCATTCACAACTATCAAGAGTACCAGAGTGTTGCTGGAGTCCAGGAATGATTGATTCATAATATCCACATAACAAGTAGCTCTAAAACATGAAGGGTGCTCGAAGCCCTGATCTTGCTTAGCCCTTAGAAATACGCACTGTAGATTTTCGGTATTGAGGACCCATGTAGACCAGATTCCTCATTCATCCTTCACAAGAGTCATGAAGTTTTCTGTATGCGAGGACTCCCATTACCTAGATTCCTGCTTCATCCTGAGCAAGACACCGAGATATTTCGTGGTGATGTAGAATTCAAACTGTTTAGATATCAATTGAAAAACCCCAAAAGTTTCCTGGGCAGTTGGAATCCAAGATTCCTGGTTCCCTTTTAGAAGACTCTCTAACCCTATGGGGACCTAGAAACCCAGATTGCAGATTAAACCACATCAACACACCCTGTAGACTTCGGCGAATGAGATCCAAGAACCCAGGTTCCCTTTTCGTTCTCAGCAAGATGCCTTGATTACCCCTGTCATGTG
>NW_007259330.1:3668-8410 GCF_000164805.1 Carlito syrichta
TTCCTGTATTTGAGGACTCCCACTACCCAGATTCCTACATTAAAATCAGATTCATGGTTACCTCTTAGTAACACGCCCTGTGAATTTTTGGGCTGAAGACTCTTGCAACCAAAATTCCTCATTCTTCCATAGCAAGAGGCCATGTATTTTCCTGTATATGAGCACTCCCTTTACCCAGATTTCTGTTTCATTCTCAGCAAGGCACTGAGATATTTCCTGGTGACCTAGAATTCCAGTTGTTTGGATATGAAGAGAAAGACTCCAATAAGTTTATTGGTAACATGGAATCCAAGATTCCTGGTTCCACTTAACAAGTCCTCCCCAAAATGTGTAATATCCTAAACCCATTGTTCCAATTCCCACAGGCCCGACCACAAGAAATTTCTGTAGTTTGAGGTAACCTAAATCAAGGGATTTGGTACCAATATGCCATTTGATTTGGGTACCTGATTATGGTCCTAGATGTTCATAAGACACTAAAGGACATTTAGGACAGATCTTCGATTACAACTACCAAGAGAATACAATATTCCTGGGGATTGGTAATGACCGATTAAGGGTATCTATGGAGCTAGTAGCTCTGAAAAATGTAGGGACCCTGAAGCCCAGATTGCTGATTAATCCTTATCAAGAGTCCTTGTAGATTCTGGCGATTGAGTACTCCTAGAAGCGGATTTCCTTTTCGTTCTCAGCAAGTTGCCCTGATTTTCCCTCGTAATGTGGGTCCAAAAACTCTGTATACAAATAGGCAGATGCCCAGAAATTACCTAGAGTCGTGGAATCCATGAATCCTGGTTACAATTAAAAGAAAGTAATAAATATTTGGAAACCTCAAAACACCAGGCCCCTATCGGAATAGAAGGACAAACAGAAGTTTTAGGATTACAAGGTACATCTTAAGGTGATAGTTATAAATATTGCTATAAGATTCTTTGGGTCCTGGAATCTACCCCTTGTTGTCCAGAAAAACTCAACGGACTTGAGTGTCCACATTCTCGGTTACAACTATCAAGAAGACAAGAAGTTTGCTGAGAATCTATAATGACAAAATTGTTATACCCTAGAGGACTGTAGCCCTGAAGAATGTGTGGAAATGGAATTCCAGATTCGAGATTAGCCCTTATAAGGTGTCCATGTAGAATTCTTGGATTGGCGAACTCCATAACCCAGATTCTTTAGTTCTCAGTAACACTCCCGGAAGTTACCTGGCGACGTGGAAGTACAAACTCTTATATACCAATAATCATAATCCCAACAGGTCAGAAGGGCCCTGGAATCCAAGATTCCTGGATCCCCTTTAATAATACAACCTAAATATTTGTGAACACCTAATCTCAAGTTACGAATATCAATCTAAAATTCCATTAGTAATTTCTGGATTAGGAGGTAAACCTGAAGTCAGAATTTACACGAAAAATGGCGACATGATTCCTTGGGTTGTGGAATCTGGTCTTACAGCCTCCTGCAAAAAAAGCCGAGCAGATGGCCAGATTCTCTGTTACAACTAAGAAGAGGAGCAGCAGGTTCCTGGGAATCGGAATGACAGATTTGTGGTACGTATACAGGAATTAGTTCTGAAAAGTGTGGGGACTGGGACTCCAGATTCCTGATTAGCATTTGCAAAATTCCTGTAGGCTTCTAGGTATGAGAACTACCTTAAGCCAGGGAAAAATTAACAACTGCCCAGAAGTTTGCTGGTCACATGCAAACTGATATTCCTTGTTCCACATTGGTAACATGAGTAGAAACTTTGTGGGGACATAGTGTCCGTGATTCCTGTTTCGCTCTCAGAAGAACGACCAGATGTTTCCCCATTCCCTAGAAGTCCAGACACGTGGCTCCCAATGGAAAGACTCCAGAATGGTCCTATGGACTTGTAAACCAAGACCCTGGTGCCCTCCCAAAAATGCCTTCTAAACATGGTGCAACATCTAAACCCAAGGTCCTAATTCCGAATAGCTGAACTTCCAGAAGTTTCTGGAGTACGAGGTAACCCTGAACTCAGGGTTTACATTCAAAACACCCGAGATGATTACTTGTGTCCTGGAATTTGGTGTTAGAGTATCCAGAATCTAAATGGACTTGTAGTTCCATATTTTCGTTTAAAGTATCGAGAGGACCAGAATGTTGCAGGACTTCTAGAATGAGTGATTCTTAATATGCACATAGGATACAGCTCTGAAAAATATGGGGGCGTTGAAGTCCGAGTCTTGTAGGCCTTACCAAGATGCCCTGAATATTTTTGGAATTGAGGACTCGTGTAACCCAGATTTGTTATCCTTCCTTAGCAAGAGCCCATGTAGTTTCCTGTATATGAGGACTCCCATTCCCCAGATTCTTGCTTCGAAATCCTGATTCTTGTTTAGCGCTTAAAAGACACCCAGTAGATTTTTAGCATTGAGGACACGAGAAAACCAGATTCATTATCCTTTCATAGGTGGAGGATATGTAGTTTCCTGTGTATGAAGACCCCCTTTACCGAGATTCCTGCTTTAAAACTCTGATTCTTCTTTAGCACTTAGAAAGACGCCCTGTGGATTTTTCGGATTGAGGTCATGTGTAACTCAGATTCCTTGTTCGTCTTTAGCAAGAGATTGTGTAGTTTCATATATATGAGGACTCCTATTCCCCAGATTTGTGCTTCAAAGCCCTGATACAATTTTCTCCCTTAGTAAGATTCCTAGTAGGTTTTTGGGATTTGAGGACTCATGTAACACTGATTCCTTTTTCTTCTGTAGTAAGAGGCCATGCAGTTTCCCATATATGAGAGCTACCATTTTGCAAATTCCTACTTAATTCCCAGCCATACACGAGCTATTTCCTGATGAACATAGAATTCCAGTTGTTTGGATATCAATACAAAGACTCCCATATAATACCTGGGAACTGTAATCCAAGCTTCCAGATGCCCCTTAACAAGACATCATAAAAATGTGGAATATTCTAAACCGAATATCCCAATTTCCATCATCCTGACCACAGGAAATTTCGGTATTTTGAGGTAACCTGAAGCGAGGGATTTTGTCGCAAAATGCCAGTTGATACTTGGGGAACTGGATTATGCCCGAAGATGTTGATAATAAACAAACGAAATTGTAGGTTCAGATACTCGATTACAAGTATAGAAAGGACCAGAATCTTCTTGGATCTGTAATAAGAGATTTTAGGTATCCACGTGGCAAGTAGATCTGAAAAATGAAAGGACATACAAGCCCAGATTCCTCATTAAACCTTATCAAGAGGCCATATAGATTTTGACGTTTGAGGAACCATGAATCCGCATTCTCATCTCGTTCTCAGCAAGATGCCCTGATTTTCCTTGGTGATCTGGATTCCAAAATTCTGTATGAAAACAGATAGATGCCGAGCAGTTTCCCAGGGACGTGGAATCCGTGATTCCTGATTAACTTTAAAAATGTGTACTACATGTTAAGCATCCTCAAAACCCCCAAGCCATATCAAATAGATTCACAAATGAAAATTTAGGATTACAGTATACATCTTAAGACAAGAGTTACACGCAAATATGGAGAGATGATGCCTTAGTCCTGTAATCTGGCTTTAGTTGTGCCAGGAAACCCAACTGAATTGCATGGACTTGTTCTTGGTTACAACAATCAAGAGGCCCAGAAGGTTGCTGGGAATCTATAATGACACTTGTCCTTTCCAAGTGGCAACGTGCTCTGAAGAATCTGGAGAACTAGAAGCCCAGATTTCAAATAAGCCCTTATAACATAGTTTTGTAGAAATGGATTGAGGCCTGGCATAACCCACATTCCTTTTTTTATTATCAGGAAGACGTCCGGATGTTTTCTGGTGACATGGAAGTACAAACACTTACAGAGCAATACATATGCCAAGAAGTTTTCCAGGGACCTGGAATCGAAGATTGCTGGTTCCCCCTTAAGAATAGATCCTAAATATGTGGGAACCCCTAATCCCACATTCTCACATGTGAAAACTAATGACCAGCAGTAGTTTCTGGACTACAAGGTAAACCTGGAGCAAGTGAACACCTTAACAAATGGCAGATGATTGCGTGGATTGTGGAATCTGGCCTTACAGGACCCTGTGAAACAAACCGACCAGTAGGCCAGGGTCTCTGTTACAACTATCAAGAGGTGCAACACGTTCCTGCGGATTGTCAATGCCCGATTTGTTGTATGCAGATAGGACGTTGCTCTGAATAATATGAGAACCAGGACTCCCAGATTCCAGATTAGCATTTGCTAAAGTCCCTGTCGATTCCTAGGTATGAGCACTGCCTTAAGCCACGGATAATTTAGCAAATACACAGGTGTTTGCAAGTTACATGGAAACCAAGTTTCCTGGTCCTTCTTTAGTAAAGCGTGTAGAAACTTTCAAGGGACACAGTCACCTAGATTCCTATTTCGTTCTAAGCAAAAAGACGAGATGTTTCCTGTTTGCCTGGAAGCCCAGACTCTGGTATACCCATAGAAAGATGACAAGAATATGCCCGGGGACGTGAAATCTCAGATTCCTGGTTCCCTCCCAATAATACCTCCTAAAAAAATTGAACATCTAAACCAAAGTCCTAATAACCAACAGCGGAGCCACTGTAGTTTCTGGAGTATGAGGTAACACTGATGTCAGGGTTTACATACAAAACATCCTAGAGAATTACTGTGTCATGGATCTGGGAAAAGAGGTTCCAAGTATCTAAATGGACTTGTAGTGCGAGATTCTCGTTCACAACTATCAAGAGTACACAGTGTTTCTGG
>NW_007259331.1:0-2806 GCF_000164805.1 Carlito syrichta
TTCCCACATCCAACAGAGAACTCCTAAAAACCTGGGTAGCCAGGAGATGCCCACTCCATCAGGGCAGAGTTGCTTACCGCCGGGCTGCTGAGGTCCAGCTGCGAGTGGGGCACGCCTGTGGACCTGGCCAGGCAAGGCCCACAGTGGTTCATGGCTTGGCCCTCAGCCTCCCGCCTGCATGGGGCCTTCTCTACTCTGCACTGAGACTCTGCAGGAAGTCACAGGAGGGATGCGCCTGCACCGCCCCGGCAAGTGGCACGTGACCCTACCACTTGCCTCCTCACTGGCCTCCAGCCCCACCCTGTCCCGCCCTTCTCTGGACAGCAGCTCACGTCCCCATCTGCTCCAACCTGTCTGTTCCATCGCAACTGGCCATCTTGTCACAACGCCAGCCTCGGGGCCCAGGACCACAGGACCGGCATAGTGCCCAGTGCAGTGAGCAAACCATGTCACTGTCTACTACACTGGTCCCTGCACACCAGTGACAACCGAGGGCCTGAGCCTCATCCACCCCATGGTGCCTTGGCATCCCGGGCCCACTCCACAGGCCTCTGCTCCCCATGGCTCTCTGAAGGGCACGGGGCTCACTCGCTCTCAGGCCTTCGTGTGATGGCTAGAAAGTGACCTACAATAGCCACAGCCACGGGAAGGCGGCAGCCTGACAGAAAAAGACAGCATGTGGCCATGGCAGAGATGAGGAAGGCACCGGGAAACAAGGCCTCCTGGGATCTGGCCATGGCACCCCTCCACCTTGACCGACTTCATGCTGTTTCTGTACCCTCTGACCAGAAGCACATCAGCCAACCAACAGACCAGGCCAGACAAAGTCGCACATGTGAATCTCAAAGGCAAACCAAGTAGCTAGGTCCCAAAACCATGAGTGACAAAGAGAGGTGGTCTCGTGGCTACCTGAGGAAATCACTTGGGTGGCTGTGGCCCTGGAAGCTTCCCTCCACAGTGAGAGGGATTGCAAGGGCACCTGCCAGAACCCTGGGGGAGACTCACAGATTCCGTCTGCAGGAAGCACCATTGGAAGCGGGAGCCATAGCCCTGCCAGCAGCAGGTACAGCCACTGACTAAGCCCTGCCCACCGGCCCGCTTGCTGCTGATTCACCTGCACATTCTGGGACAACCCAAGGCCCCAGCTGGTGCCCTTCACACCCTCCACACAGTCGCAGTTCAAGCCTGGGCCTGTGAGAAGTCATTTATTCTTTCCGAGCCTCAGTTTCCTCTTAAGGTAGAGTACTATTCCATAATATAAATACAACACACTTTATTTATTAATCCACTGATGAAACTGGAAGTTGTTTCCACCTTTTGGCTATATATGTATATACATGGCATTTTAACTTATTCTTCCACTTGTTCTAATCTTATTCTAAATAATGATTCTTCTCAAATTTTGTCATATAGGTTTGCTTCCTAAATTTTCCATCTTGGTAGTGATAACCTTGTGGTCTGCCAGCTCAGTTTGGCCCATTAGCTTTTCAAGTTTTTTTTCCAAATCTTCTACATCCAGAGATGGAAACATTTCATCTGTGTACATTTTTCTAATTTATGACGATTTTCTATCACCCACATTGTCGGAATGCAAAGATTTTTTTTGTTGAAAGCACTATAAGACAATTACATAGTCATCCCACATACTTGTGATAGATTGAATTTTGAAAACCATATACCCACATTCTAGAATCTGAATTTTCTCCTAGTCCACTAGCTTTCCTTAAGTTACAAGTGCTACAAGTAAAAATTCCCTTCATCTACGATGATTTTAAGTCTCTTTCCAACGTCTACTTCTCTAAACACTGAGTGTGGCAAACACGAGCCACAGCTGGAAGAGGCAAAACTTATCAGCGAAGACCTGGTTTGGGCCAGCGGTGGCTCACGCCTGTCATGTCAACACGTGGGGAGGCCAAGGCGAGAGGAATGCTTGAGCCAAGGAGTTCGAGACCAGCCCGGGCAACACAGCAAGACCCTGGGGGCAAGGGCAGGAGGAACAGGGAGAGAGAGGGAAATGGGGGAGGGAGAGATGGGGATCCTCCAAGATGAGAGAAAGATGTCACTTACCGCCACACGGGACCCAAATGTGTCACCACTCACTCGACCCATCTCTTCTCCTCTTCTCCCCAGCCCTGCAGGGCTTCCTCGTCTTCCTCCAGCAGACGCTCTGCTGGAGACCAAAACGGAGGAAACACGTCAGCCGTCCGTGAAGCCCGCATCCTCCGTGTCCAAGGCGGCCGCCTTCCTTGCTGGGCGCCCCCGCCCACGCAGCCCGACTGCCGCGGGTGGAGCCGGCGCCGAGTTCCGCCTCCTTCCAAGACGTCCACACGCCCGTCTCTTCTCCCTCGGGGGGCAAAGGTCGCTGGGTGCGGAGCCGGGCAGCCCGAGGATCCTGTGGGACGCCGGAACAGCAGCGCGGGGCCCCGTGTCTTCCAGTCGGGCGAAGCCCAGGATTCTTCGGAGCCACATCCTGAGAGAGTCCAAGGGTTTCCTAGCCTGCTGCGCCGGTTCTACACTCCAGCCGACCGTCAGCAGGACAAGGAGACACGCGGCGGCCGAAGCTCCGACCCGAATCTCGCAAGCCTGGACTGGCAGCGCGTGCGCGGCCGCCGCCCGGACGTTTTTCCCGCGTCGCGCCGACAAGCCGCCGCGTCGCATCCGTCCCGCCACCCCCCTGCCCGCGGCGCCTGCGTCCCACCCACGTCCCACGCACGCGCCTGCGGACGGCGGCCGCCATGGACCATGAACCCGCTGCGGCCGCGCGTGGAGGAACCGGGAGGGACGGCGCCTCTTCCCTCTCACGGCC
>NW_007259331.1:2826-6846 GCF_000164805.1 Carlito syrichta
GGTTTGGTTCCGGGCCGAGAGCGGCTTCGGGTGGAGTCTGGGCGGCCAGGGGCCGCCGGCGAAGCGTCTCCGTTGGGGGTGGAGAGCGCCCGCGCAGTGCTGGAACTTGACCAGCCTCTGTCTCCAGCCTCGGAGGCGCGGTGGATGGCAGAGCGTCGACCCTGCCTGCCGGCTTTGCTAGAGGGAGCGCCCCCCCCAAAGGTCAGAAACGAACTTCCCTTTCTGGACCTGGGAACACTCCGCCTTCCAGTTACACCCCCCCCCCGCCCCCCATACACACAGGCGTCAACCCTCTCAGGTCCAGGAGGGCTGGCCCTGCCCTGTGAGCGGTCCCCGGATTTACGGAGGAAGGCTCCGAGCTGGGAGGGGGCGTGTGTGGCCGAAGGTCCTTCGAGCTCGTGGAGGGGGACGTGGGTTTGGGGAAGGCCCGAGGCACCGGCGAGAGTCCCAGTCCTGACCGTGTCACCAGCTCATGGTTTGACCTTTAGCCACTCGTCATCTCTGGGTGTAGTTTCTGATTTGTAGAATGAAGGGGCTGATCTCAGTGAGCCCTAAGAGTCTCTTCGATTTAAAAAAGTCATGATTCGGCTCCGTCGATGTTTTGGTCTGCATACCCTTGCTGATGAGGGAAGGGCGTACCTCATCAACAAGGGTACCTGCATGATCGGTGTTATATACCTAACCCCTGAATGGTACGCCACAGCTTTATTATCAACAAATTAATTAATTAAAAAAAGATAATGGTCTTTAGTTCCATGTTGCTGCAAAAGACGATTTTATTTTTTGTGGCTGAATCGTATTCTATTAATTTATCTAATCAGCTATTGATGGACACTTATGCTGATTCCATATATTTGCTATTGTGACTAGTGCGGTGATAAACATCTGAATATATGTAACTTTTTGATATAACAATGTCTTTAACTTTGGGTATATACCCAGTAGTGGACTTGCTGGATGGAATGGTATTTCTATTTTCAGCTTTTTGAGAAATCTCCATACTATTTTCTAAAAGGTCGTACTATTACGTAATTTACATTTCCACCAACAGTGTATAAGCATTCCCTTTTCTCTGCATCCTCACCAACATCTGTTATTTTTTGAATTTTAATAATAGCATTCTGACTGGTATAAAATGGTACCTCACTGTGGTTTTAATTTTCATCTCTCTGATTATTGGTGATGTTGAGCATTTTTTCATATGCTGTTGGCCATTTGTATTTCTTTTTAAAAAATGACTATTCATGTCCTTTGTCCACTTTTTTGATGGGGTTATTTGTTGTTGTTAAGTTGTTTGAATTGTTTATAAATGTTGGGTGTTAGTTTACAAAGATTTTCTGCTACCCTGAAGGTTGTTCACTCAGCTGATCATCTTTTTTGCTGTGCAGAAGCTTTCTAGTTTAATTAAGTCCCATTTGTCTATTTTTGCTTTTACTGTTTATTCTTCTGAGGTCTTAGCCATGAATTCTTTCCCTAGACCAATAGCCAGAAGAATTTTCCCTAGGTTTTCTTCTAGTATTTTTATAGTTTCAGGTTTTACATTTACGTCTTTATTCCATCTTGAGTTGATTTTTGTATATGGTGAGAGATATGGGGTCCAATTTTATTCTTCTGCATCCATTTATTAAAAAGGGCATTCTTTCCCCAGTGTATTTTTTTGTCACCTTTTTCAGAGATCAGTAGGCTGTAGATATATGGCTTTATTTCTATGTTCTCTATTCTCTTCCATTGATTTATTGTCTATTTTTATACTAGTATCATGCTGTTCTGGTTATTATAGCCTTGCTGTATCATCTAATGATAATGTGATGTTTCCAGATTTTGTTCTTCTTGTTTAAAATTGTTTTGGCTATTTGGGCTCTGTTTTATTTCCATATTAATTCTTCGATTGTTTTTTCTAATTCCATGAAAATAATGTTGGCATTTTCAACACTACTTTTGGGTTTTATTGAATGTAGGTTACTTTGCGGAGTGTGGTCATTTTAATGCACAATTAGTAAAAGAATTTAATTTTTATTTACTTTTAAAACAATGAAGTTTACTTTTTCATGCATAGGGGCCATCATATTGAGTTTTATTATAATAAATACAAATTTATATCATATATTGCATGCAATGGTATATAGTATATAATAACAAATATCATCAAAGGGGTGCTGAAAAAGTTATTAATTTATGTGTTTCTCTTAAGATGTCTCCTGTTAAGTTCCTAAGGAATAATAATTATTCATTCTTAAAACTTACTTGATGCTCAATTCCCAAAAACAGAAATCAAATAGAACAAAAGAAGATGCCCAGAAATCGTTCTTACAGCACTTGGGCTCTGTAGACATCATTGGAAACCTGCTGTCATCAACACTGGGTGTCTGCGATGGAAGGAAGGCAGACTCTGGGCATTGTTCCAGTCCTAGGACTCTATGGGTCTGAGGAGAGAGAAGGGAGACCTATGCAAATATAACTTGCATACAGGGAGAAAGAGCAGAAATGAATAGAGCAATGTGTAGTCACTTGAATACAGAAGGAGTGGGAGCTGATGGCCAATGAATGAATGAATGGAAAGAAGAGAAAGTATGAGAAAAAGAATGACCAAAATTGGAAGCCACAGTAGTCCATTTGAGCTAGAAGTTTGGCAATTTTACAAATGCCAACAACTCCCGAAGAAGCTCAGAAAGGAGTTTTCTGGGTTAGAAAGTTTCCCACAACAGTTTCTACTCTGCAGTCCCCCAATAGTCTTACCATCACCATCTGCCTAGACCTCCAAAAACAATTCTTTCCCCATTAATAAAGAGGGGACTACTTCCATCAGGTAGTGTACTACCCACTGCAGTATTCTGCCTTTCAAGTCAGGTTAATTTTTTTGTGAATCAGTTATAAAAAAATACAAATAAACTTAATGTTCTATTTATGACTCAGGCAACCAACAAAGTAATGAGATTCTGTGTTACAGTAGCTGTCACATCTTGTCTCAACTTGTGTCTAAATGTTAGCTCTCTTTTTAAGCCACATTAGAGGATTTGACAATACCAAGTTGTTTATACACTACTGGTTCTCTGCTGCCTGACAGTAGGGTATGTTTCACTAATTAATGTGGGTAATATTTTATAATGTTGCAAAGAGCTGAAATAAAATTCAACAGAAAGGTGGCATGCACATACTGAAATCCTTCTTTCTTGTGTGTTCCCAATAGAAGCATTATCTTTTGGAGGGTTGGTCCCTTCAAGTACAGGCTTTTCCATTCAGATAATAGTTCTAGGAACCTATTGTCATCAGTGTACCAGCTAGCATTGTACTGAGAGATGATCTGAGGAAGAAACATCCCAACTTGGGGCAAACAGGTGACTGGTTCTTCCACCATGACAAGGCACCTGCCCACACTACACTGTATTGCATCAAATGGAGAGTCCTTTGAAGGCAACTGAAATTTAAACATGTAAGAATAAATACACAATTTTTTACAAATAATTTTCAGCTTTTTAGGGGTCCTCCCCTCATATATTTAAATTCACAATTCAGCCTGACATGTTACAAACAGAGAGAGATTCTTTTCTCTGTTAAATTTCAATGTGCTTCACCCTACACTACCAAATTATTCTTTTATAAACTGAGTCTTCCACTTCATTTATCTTCCCCATGAAAATCTTTCTTGTTATGTTAAATTTAGAGTAATTCCTATTTGTGGCTTTCCTTGTGGATTACTAAGCACTTTCACATACATTTTTTCCAATTTATCTTCATCACAATCTGATCATAAGAGAACATAAGAAAACTGAATTTGACAGAAGAGAAAGCTTTCCCAAAACCACTCAGTTAACAAACGCAAGTACCAAGTTTCTACCCCAGTGTGGTTGGTTCTAGTTCTAATGCTGTGTGCTTTCTTTTTTTATTTTTGCTATTTAAAGATATACTTTTATTTTCTCAATTTTCTCTGAATATTTTATGTTAAATTTGATACAAAAAGTTAAACAAGAAAAAAGGAAATCCCCAAATATTCCACAATTCAGTTGGCTACTATTTAGTTTT
>NW_007259331.1:6929-10495 GCF_000164805.1 Carlito syrichta
CACACATACAATATTTACATGCATTTATGCACTTTGATTTCTTGTCTTCTTACCATTATATTGTGATCTTTGCCTGTGCAATTAATCTTTCTGAAACCATCATTTTTAATGGCCACAGAAAACATTGTATAACCATACTTTAATTTAGGTAACCTTTTCCTGAATGCTGGACATTTAGGGTGTTTCAAAGTGTTCAGTGTTATAAATTACCCTCTGATAAGCAGCTTTATAAAACATTTTGCTACACAGCTTGGATTATTTCCTTAAGCTTCCTTGAATGGAAATGATGCATCAAAGGCTTAAAATATATTGCCAAAAATTTTCTTGAAAAATTGGAACAAATCATGCTTCCACCAGCAATGCAGGAAAAGTGCCTTTCACTCCATTCCTGACAATTTTCACTCCTTTAACCCTTACTGATGTGATTGGTGAAAAAAGCACTGTATCATTTTACTTTGAACTTCTTAGCTTATTAGAGTGGTTAAGCTTTTCTAACAGAACCCCATACCTGTTCCAAATTACCACCAGAAGTTTATGTTTTGCCTCAGTTCTGATTCATTACCAGGAAGAATAGTTTTGGAATCAACTCCTGTTTCCTCCCTCAGCAAATCCATGTATACGTATCAAACTGTGTTTGGAGGCAGGCATTTATCCCCCTCCTGACAAAAATGAATGGTTCCACACCTGTGTCTTTCATGCACTGAACTAAGCTGCCGTATCTATTTGGATCTCTTGTTAACCAACTTGCCCATCCCTCCTCATAGAAGAGCATCCTTTTGAAAGATTTATGGAAGCAGTGCTTATTTTTCTATACATTAAAAAAGAAAGAGAAATTGTTTCTGATCATGGTGGGTAATATTTTAAGCCTTTAAAAGTCTCTGTGCTACCTTCATGAGTCTGTGTTGCATTTGACCAGCTTGTTCCTCCACTTTGAACACAAGTCTTTTTTTTTTTTAAATCAATTTTTTAAATTATGGTATTGTGGGGTACAGTTAAGGGTTAGGTATACAAATATGCTTCATTCAGGCCCCTTATTGATAACAGGTGTCTCCCCGTCCCCAGACAGATATGTACTACAATTAGTCCCATCCCCCTTCCCCCCATAGTTTCCCACCACTGTCAGTCATGTTCTTATGGTAGTGCGTTGGATGATCAAGGTCCACTATATGAGTGAGAACGTGTGATACTCAGATCTTTGTTTCTGTGAGAGATCACTCAGTATTATAGATGCTAGTTCCATCCAGGTTGCTGCAAAATTCATGATTTTGTTCTTTTTATGGTTGCATAGTATTCCATCATGTATACGTACCACGATTTTTTTATCCAGTCCTCTTTTGATGGACAGTGTGGTTGGTTCCAGGTTCTTGCTATTGTGAACAATGCCTGCGATAAACATTCATGTGTAGGTATCTTTTTGATGGAGTGATTTGAGTTCTTCAGGGTATATTCCCAGTAGGGGGATTGCAGGGTCATATGGGAGGTTGATGTTTAGAGCTTTTAGGAATTGCCACACTGCATTCCACAGAGGTTGTACTAGTTTACACTCCCAACAACACTGTAGAAGTGTTCCCTTTTCGCCACACCCTCTTCAACAACTGTTATTTTTTGAGTTATTGATAATGGCAATTCTGAGTGGAGTTAGGTGGTATCTCAGTGTGGTTTTGATTTGCATCTCCCTGATGATTAGTGAGGTTGAGTATTCCTTCATGTGTCTGTTGGCTGCTCAGATGTCTTCCTTTGTGAAGTGTATGTTCATATCTTTTGCCCATTTCATAATGGGGTTGTTTGTTTTTTTCTTCTCAGCACATTTGAGTTCCTTGTAGATCAAAGATGTTAAGCCTTTGTCAGACCTGGAGTTGGCAAATACTTTTTCCCAGTCTGTAGACTGTCTCCCTTCTCTCTTGATGGTTTCTTTGGCTTTGCAGAAGCTTGTCAGTTTAATGAGATCCCACTTGTCTATCTTATCTCTTATGGCCTGTGGGTTTTGGGTTTTGTTCAGGAATTGGATGTCAGCTCCAATTTCCATGAGGGTATGTCCTTCATTTTCTAAGGTTCTTATGGTTTGAGGTTTTACAATTAGGTCTCTGATCCAATTGGAGTTAATTTTTGTGTATGGGGATAGATAGGGGTCCTGTTTCAATTTTCTGCATGTGGTCAGCCAGTTTTCCCAGCACCATTTACTGAATAGGTTCTCCTCTCCCCAGTGGTAGGTGGTGGAGGCTTTTTCGAAGATGAGTTGATTGAGAAATTGAGGTTTTGCTTCTGGAATCTCAGTTCTATTCCATTGATCAATATGCCTGTTCCTATACCAATACCAAGCTGGTTTGATGATTATAGATTTCTAGTAAAGTTTGACGTCTGGTAATATGATACCACCTGCTTTGTGTTTTTTTGCTGAGGATTGTTCTGGCTATTCTTGGTCTTTTTTTTTTTCCATATGAGTTCCTGTGTTGTTTTTTGAGGTCTGAGAAGAATCTTGCTGGTAATTTGATAGGTATTGCATTGAATTTGTAGATTGCCTTAGGTAAGATGGACATCTTCACAATGTTGATTCTTCCAATCAAAGAGCATGGGATATTTTTCCACTTGTTTGTGTCATCTTTGATTTCTTTGAGCAGAGTTATGTAGTTTTCATTGTAAAGGGCTTTCATGTCTCTGGTTAGGAATATGCCAAGGTATTTCTTTTTTTTTTTTTTTTTTTGTCTATTGTGAATGGAATTGTGGTTTTTATTTGGGTTTTTGTTTGGTTATTATTGGTGTAAAGAAATGCAATTATTTTTTTGCACATTTATTTTATATCCTGAGACTTTGCCGAAGGCCTTTATCAGTGTAAGGAGGTTTTTGACAGATACTCTTGGGTTTTCAAGGTACACGTCATGTCATCTGCAAAGAGAGATAATTTGACTTCCTCTTTTCCTATTTGAATACCCCCGATTGCCTTCTCTTCTCTGATTGCTCTAGCCAAAAGTTCCAATACTATATTGAACAGGAGGGGTGAGAGTGGGCATCCTTGTGTTGTTCCAGTTTTCAGGGGAAATGGTTCCAATTTTTGTCCATTAGGAGTATGCTGGATGTGGGTTTCTTGTAGATGGCTTTTATTACTTTGAGGTATGTTCCCTGTATGCCTAGATGCTCAAGGGTTTTTTGTCAAGAAGGGGTGCTGGATATTATCAAAAGTTTTTCTGCATCTAATGATATAATCATGTGGTTTTTGTTTTGACATCTGTTGATTATTTAATTACATTTATGGTTTTATGAATGTTGAACCAGCCTTACATCCCAGGGATGAAGCTTACTTAGTCATGATGGATGATTTTTGAGATGTATTGTTGAATCCGGTGCTAGGATCTTGTTGAGAATTTTAGCATCTATGTTCATCAAAGATATTGGCTTGTAGTTCTCTTTCTTTGTTGGATCTTTACCTGGCTTTGGGTATCAATGTGACGTTAGCTTCGTAAAATGATTTGGGGAGAGTTCCATCTTTTTCAATCGCCTGGAATACCTTCAGTAGGATTGGTATCAGCTCCTCCTTAAATGTCTTGTAGAATTCTGCTGGAAAGCCATTT
>NW_007259332.1:0-2620 GCF_000164805.1 Carlito syrichta
ATAGTAGATTTTGTTTATTTTACTGGTCCAATTTGTTCAGGTGATAAATAGGATGATTTTATAAGTCAAGGGGTTGCTTTTTTGTTTTCTTCTATCAAACAAGATAGTTTTTGGTGTGTAATAAATATTTCATAATTAG
This sequence comes from Carlito syrichta, assembly GCF_000164805.1. Taxonomy (NCBI): domain Eukaryota; kingdom Metazoa; phylum Chordata; class Mammalia; order Primates; family Tarsiidae; genus Carlito; species Carlito syrichta. The sequence goes on from NW_007259332.1 coordinate 140, forward strand.
ATATACATATTTCTCTTAGAGTCAGTTGGTGGCTTTATGTAAGAGACTGAAGATACCCAGAGTGATGAAATGGCATTGATTCTACATGTGGATTCTTTAAGCAGTCCACTCTCATACTTTGCATGTTATGTGTATTACAAATTAGATTTTTACAATTATCTTAACAAATTAGCTCAGAAAAATAAAACCAAATACTGAGTGTTCTCAGATATAACTGAGGGATAAATACTGGGTACCTGCAGACATCAAGATGACAATAGCAAACACTAAGGATTGATGAAGAGGAAAGGAGGGAGTTAATCATAGAAAAACTGCTAATTGGATATCATTATCCGTGTTTTTGGGTAACAGGTTTAACAGAAGCTTAAATCTCACTGTTACATGATATACCCATGTAACAAACCTGCACGCATACCCCCTAAATTCAAAAGCGAAAACAAATAGAAAATCATGAAGAAGAAAATATATCTTTACAGTTCATTAAATGAAAATGGGTCATTCTAAAGTTCTTCATCCTTGTCATCTTGACCAAGATAATCTGAGAATGTGGTAGAACAGGGGAGCCTGGTCTTGTGGTCTTAAGTGACAGAGGTGGAAGAAGTGGAGAGGAGGCAGGAGAAGCTGAACCCTTGGTGCAGCTTCACAGAAACACATCTTAATATCCATCAGAGACCAGGCACAGTGGTTTATGACTATAACCTCAGCACTTTGAAAGCACGAGGTGAGAATATTGCCTGAGCCTACAGGTTTAAACCCAATTCTGGCAATTTGCTGAGACCACATCTCTCAAATACATTTAAAAAATAGCTGGGCATAGTGGCACATGCCTGTAGTTCCAGCTACATGAAAGGCTGAGGTGGAAGAATCACCTGAGTACAGCAGGTTGAGGCTGCGGTGGCCGGGAGTGTTCCACTTCCCTCCAACCTTGGTGACAGAGTGAGACTACAACTCAAAAAAAAAATTGTTTTTATGCATTCATTTTTCTAAAACGTTTCCATATGGCACCAATTCTTCTTCTAGTATAAGCTTTAGTTTTAGTGCCCCATAGTAGAAAGGTCTATGTTATAAAAGATTTGAAAAGCAATCTGTAATCAGAACCCTTGTGACAACTTCCATAATGCTGAAGAGTTTTCTGGCACTGTTGCCTCTGTGTCTTTTTTATTTTTGTCAGTTTCACAGTCACCCAAGTTGGAGTGCAGTGGCATGCTCATGACCGCTGCAGTCTAGGCAATGCCCCACAAGTCCTGCCACCTCATGCTTCTCTCCCCACTTCCTAGGACAGGCATGTCAGCCTCTAAAAGCTGCAAAAACACCCTGCTTTTAGGCCGGGTGTGGTGACTCTTGCCTATAATCCCAGCACATTCGGAAGTCAAGGTGAGAGGATTGCCTGAGTCCACAAATTTTGAGGTGAACCTGGGTAATTTGGTGAGGCCTCATCTCTACAATAAGTCAAATAATTTTCTGCACATGGTGGTGTGCCTACAGTTCCAGCTACTTGGAAGGCGGAGGCAGAACAATCGCTTGAGCCTAGCAGGGTGAGGCTGCAGTGGCTACAAGCATGCGTCTGCACTCCAGCCTGGGCGACAGAGTGAGACTCTAATAATAATCTTTTAAAAACCTAGAAACCAAAATTATGCACTTTGCAGGAACTTGGATGGATTTAGAGTTTATAAGTGGTTGAGCCCGGTGCAATGGCTTATGCCTCTAATCCCAGCACTTTGGGAGGTGGAAATTATAGGATTGTCTGAGCCCAGGGGCTTGAGACCTGGCTGGGCAACTTGACAACACATAGTCTCTACAATAAATTTTTTAAAAAATTAGTCCTTAAATCTCTCAGCTTCCCTGCATGCCCCAGAGGACTCACGGGCGTAGAGCTCTTAAGACGCCCTAAGACTCGGACTCACTGCCATAGGCGTGCCAGCTGGCTCCACCCCCCCACTCATTTCTGAAGATATCTCAACCTTTTCTTGCCTCTTGGATCCCCTTCTGATCGCATCGCCTGTCACTCTAAACCGAAGGAGTGGAGACTGAAGCCTTATCCAATCAGCTGACACAGTCTTGGAAATTACCCAATTAGACAGAACCCAGAATTGAGGGGTCGGCTTTTAGTTTCTGATGGGTCGTCATCTCCTATCCTGCTCCTGCTCCAACAGCTGGGTCGTGCACTGTCTTGTTCCACGGGAGTTCCATGTGTCTTCCTTGCAGCCTCTTTCGTCCTGTGACATGCAAGTCCTGGGACAACCGTAGAGAGGAGGCTGGGACACCTGGAAGTCAGGAATGCGTATGGGGTGGGTCTCTCAAGAAGGGAGGGGGGTTGACCCAGCTGTGGCCAAACAGGCCTCCCCATCAGCTCCAAGCCTGGACTCGCTTCTGCCATCAACTCGACCTGGTTCTCTTAGCGCAGTATAGGGTTGAACCGGGACCCCGGGTCCTGTCTCTATGGTGATCTCACACTGAGCCATCTACACAACCCCTCAATCC
>NW_007259332.1:2640-3596 GCF_000164805.1 Carlito syrichta
AAAAACTTGGGATGAGAGTGTGATGGCACGTGCTTCTATGAACTCCAGTCTGTTTTATATAGATTTTGAAGAAGAAATGGTATGACTTTAATGTTTCAAATACTTATTAAAAGCTTTATTTCAGCCAGTAAAACATTTGAGGAAATAATCTATTTTCTTGTACATATTTTGTTGAATTGTTTTCAACTAAGCAGATTATATTGCTTGACTTGAAAATAGTTTATTTGTATTCACCTTCTGTTAATGCATATTTCATTAATTTTTCATAGAAATCATGCTTCCATACATGCTTTAATTCTAAAACACATCTTACTATTTAATTTTACTGTATATGAAGGAAGCTAAGTATATCTTAATTGTGCAGGTTGATCACAAAATGAATAGACTCATGAAATACAAACATCATGAAACAGAAATTTTCAACACCAGCCCTGCTCTTGTATATATGCTCATCACCACTACCTCTCCCCAAAAACCATTGGCCTGTGTTTTAATATTACAAATATTGCTAAGTCAGGTGCTAAGTAACAGCAGACCTACTTCATTTTCTCTGTTGGTGGAGATTTGAAGATATCCAGCCACTCTATTGAGCCCTGAACCTCAGGTTTCTAAGCATATCACCATTCCATTTCAAACATTCAAAAACAAATGTAAAAATGGCCAACAAGCATATAAAATACTCAAAATCACTACTTATCAAATAAATGTAAATGAAAACTACAATGAGATGTCAACTTACACCTGTCCAAATGACTATCAGTAAAGGGAAAAAAAATGATAGATGATTACAAGCACGTGGAGAAAACAGAACATTATAAACTATTGGTGGAAATGTAAATTAGTACGACATCTATGGGAAACCGTTTGGAGATTTTCCTTTTTTTTTTTTTTTTGAGTTGGAGTCTCACTCTGTCGCCCAGACTGGAGTGCAGTGGCCACTTCTGGCCACCGCAGCG
>NW_007259332.1:3616-4303 GCF_000164805.1 Carlito syrichta
TAAGTTGTACTTCTTTCTAGATATTTTAAAACTTCTTTTTCCCGGTAGACTGGTTAGTCAGCTCTTGTTCCCGAAAGCAGTTTCCCCTAGGGCTAAGATTAGAAACTAAATTACCATAATAGTTTTGTCGCCCTGCCTCTAGCCAGGCAGAACGTTTTCTTTTGTTTTGTTAAATACCAAAACTCTGTTTGCTTCAGCCAATGGCCACCATCATGGCGGCCATGCATTTCCTTGTTCAAGAGTGTGACAGCTACTATTTGATTTTTAGAGTAGACTTGTTAGGATAAAATATATACATATACACTCATAGTTGCATTTACAATTTATAGTATATTTGAGTAAATTAATGCTTGCTGTTTTGTTTCCTTTTGCTTCATTATTCAAATATAATAGTTCCTATATGATTTATAAAAGAATTAATGATGAGGTATTAGCTTAATAGGATATAGCATAGTATTAAAGTTCAATCATCAGATTATATAAAAATTAAAGTTTAGACATATGAAACTCATATGAATTATAGTAAAGTTTGGTAGTTTAAGAATAAGTTTTAACTGAATTATAAGGCATTATGTTAAATCATAATAGGTTAATAGTATAACTAACAGTTAAGTCATTTAAGTAAACTTATAGATTATAGTATAGTGTTAAGCTGATAATATTAATTGTTAAAAAATATTAGGAGTC
>NW_007259332.1:4323-4874 GCF_000164805.1 Carlito syrichta
CCAGTGATTATCACACTGCTGGAGGGTATAGAAAATGGTATAAAGTTGGAAGGAGTCTGAATAAAATTTGGACTCAGTCCTGATCAGACTGATCCCAGAAGAACTGCCTCTGAGTGGTCTCTTCTCGCCATCCAGACTCTCCGGTGCAGGTCCTAACCCTCCCTCGGTCAGAGCCGGTACTCCGACAGTCCATTAACAAATGGTTGAACAAAAATGTTTGAATAAAAATGTATTATGCAAATATATATGTATTTGCACATATTCCATATGTATGTGTGTTTATATATATACACACACACATACACAATAACACAGACACATACCCTAGGACATACTCCACAACCCAAAAAAGCAAATCATGACTTTTGCAGCAACAGGAATAGAACTGGAGGCTATTATCATAAGTGAAGTAAGTAAGAAACAGAAAATCATATACCATATGTTCTCATTTGTAAGTGGAGATAAATAGCAGGTACAAAAGGACATAAAAAGTGAAATACAGACCTTGGAAACAGTGAAGGGACAGAGAGTGGGAGGGGGGTGATGGATTA
>NW_007259332.1:4894-5801 GCF_000164805.1 Carlito syrichta
AGTCAGCTCTTGTCCCCGAAAGCAGTTTCCCCTAGGGCTTAAGATTAGAAACTAAATTACCATAATAGTTTTGTCGCCATGCCTCTAGCCAGGCAGAACGTTTTCTTTTGTTTTTGTTAAATACCGAAACTCTGTTTGCTTCAGCCAATGGCCACCATCATGGCGGCCATGCATTTCCTTGTTCAAGAGTGTGACAGCTACTATTTGATTTTTAGAGTAGACTTGTTAGGATAAAATATATACATATACACTCATAGTTGCATTTACAATTTATAGTATATTTGAGTAAATTAATGCTTGCTGTTTTGTTTCCTTTTGCTTCATTATTCAAATATAATAGTTCCTATATGATTTATAAAAGAATTAATGATGAGGTATTAGCTTAATAGGATATAGCATAGTATTAAAGTTCAATCATCAGATTATATAAAAATTAAAGTTTAGACATATGAAACTCATATGAATTATAGTAAAGTTTGGTAGTTTAAGAATAAGTTTTAACTGAATTATAAGGCATTATGTTAAATCATAATAGGTTAATAGTATAACTAACAGTTAAGTCATTTAAGTAAACTTATAGATTATAGTATAGTGTTAAGCTGATAATATTAATTGTTAAAAAATATTAGGAGTCAGTGAACTTGGATTGAACCTAGAGTTAACTTAGAAAGTTTTTTGTATTAATCAGGGTTTAGAACAAAGAGTATAATATGAACGATTTATTGAACATTATGGAAAACACTTTGAACAATCTGTATTGAAATTGTGCACCTGTGACCTTAATGTAAGTTTTGTGAAGCACATCAGGCATCATGGAATTTGAATTGTTTCCTTGGAACTTGTTAATCTTGTGATGGTCTTGTGATGCATGGTTTGTAAAGCACGGAACTTGTACGCCCCCAGCAAG
>NW_007259333.1:0-3304 GCF_000164805.1 Carlito syrichta
CCCTACTCTAAAATACAAAAATTTTGTGTATACTGCAAATTATATGGCCATCCATCTGTTTTCTTGCATAAATTGCCACATCTAAAATTAAAACACTCGTAATCATCCCAATAACCTTTTTCGTTATGCTATCAATACCTATATAACACTTCACAATTAGCAAAATTTAAAAACAACATCCCCAAAGCTCTCTAATTAGAAACCAACTTAAAAAACTAAAGCTAATAAGACTATTATGATGCCAAACATGATGCTTATAATTTGCGTCTGTAATCCCCTGGGAGGGATAAGGAGAGCACTGACTTACAGTCAACCCAAGGCTTCCAGTGGTAGGAGAGTGCCACCCGCAGTTTTTAGCCATTGTTGCGGGTTTAAACACCAAAAGGGTGGGGACAGAGAAACTCAAGAGGAAGGATGTATCTTGGCAGAAAAATTCCCATTTCACTAATTGCTTGTTTCTACAAACAGATACTTTAAATGGACTACTTATATTTTGCATCCTCTGACTCTTTGCATACCAATGGTGAACATAACAAGATGAGTAGAATTAGCAGGGCTGATGGCAGCCTAGAGTGGCCCTGCAACCTGGGGTCTTTGGTCTTCCAGACGCTGTCAATGTGAAGGCCTCTGAGGCTGGCTCCTGACACCAGTAATCGAAGGGAGTGGGCCTTGTGGTGGGGCCCAGAGAGGGATTGGAAAGTCAGTTGCCATGGCTCAACCTAGTGAACTGGGAGGCTGAGGCAAGAGGATGGCCTGAATCCCCAGGTTCAAGACCAGCCCAGGCACCTTGGTGAGACCTTGTCTCTACAAGAAGCCAAAATGAGCCAAGCATGGTGGCACATGTCTGTCATTCTGGCCACTTGGGAGACCATGGCAGAAGGATCACCAGATCCCAGTTGGTGGAGGCCCCAGAGGCTATGAGTGGGTCCCTGAGCTTCAGCCTGGGCAACAGAGCAAGACTCTGACTCAGAATAATAATACCAACTTCCACCACCACCACAAACACAGGCCAGGCTCAGGGGCTCAGACTGACCTCCCGGCCTTTTGGTTGGCCAGGCGAATGGACGACCTGAGCCTGCAGGTTCAACACCAGCCTGGGATATGGGGCGAGACCTCATCTCGGCCATCAAATATAAAACCAAAGATTAGCCAGGTGTGGTGGCACAGACGTGTGGCTCCAGCCACTCAGGGGGATGATGCAGAAGGATTGCCTGATCCCAGTAGGTGCTGTCAATGGTGGCCTTGACCATGCCTTTGTGCTCTGGCCTGGGAGACAGACTGGGATTCCGACTCCAAATAATAATCATCACCACCACCACCACCCCTGCCATCCAGCAAGAGGAGTCACCCTCAAGGATATGAAAGGAAAAGGCACTTTCCAGCCTGTCATTGCAGGCGGTTTCAAAGGTTGCCACTGGGCATGTCCATCGCACACCTTTGGCCATGTTCCCTGGAAGGCCTGACTGCACTCTCCACACAAGCCTGGGTTGGTCTCTGACTCCTGGGCTCATGCAATCAATCTCCCACTTTGAACTCCCAGGGCATGGGAATGACTGCTGTGATCCATGGTGCCCGGCCTGGACTCACACGTTCTGTCAGTGATGCAAAGGAATGTTCTGGATGGAGGCCACCATATCATGTGTAGCCAGAACCGAGGGTGCCACTGCGAGCAACTTCAGTGTTTGCATTCTGGAGAGCGACAAGGTCTCGCTACAAGACCCAGGGTGGTCTTGAAATCCCAGGCTCTGGCAATCCCCTGACACAGACTCCCAAAGCCACATCCTGATTGGCTGCTGATTGACCATCATTTGGGAACTCTATGACCAAGACTGTGGCTTCCTTCACCAATGATCTCTGTCTGTTCATTATGATCCCAACTCTATACACAAATGGTTGGTCTTCTTTTCTTTCTTTATATTATTCATTTTTTGAATCTGAGACTCACTCCTCGCCCAGACTGGAGGGTGGTGGCTCGCTCCCAGTCAGTGCAACCTCGGCCTGCTGGGCTCCAGTGAACCATCCCACACAGGCCTTCCAAGAAGCCGGATTCACAGAGGTTGAGCCCCCTAGCCTGGCATCGATCCTTCGTCTAAAATGAACCAGAAGGTTGGACACGGCAAACCATGCCTGGAATCCCAGCACTCTGGGATGCCAAATTGGGAGGATGGCTGAAACCCATGAAGTCAAGGCCAGCTTGGACCTTGCAGGGAGACCCCATCTCAGCACCCATTCCAAGAGGGGGTCTGGGGATGTGGTGCCCATCGTCCTGTCCACTACAGAGGCTGAGGCGGGAGGAATGCCAAAGCCCATGATTTCAAGGTTGCTGGTAAATGGCGGTCATGTCCCTGGGCCCCAGCCTGGGTCACAGAACCAGACTCTGTCTCCAAAAACATCAGAATTGTACACAGATTCTCAACTATTCATGGTGTGCTCAAAGGGTGACTGGTTTAGAACCAGAAAAAATGGGACTTGGGGGGAAGAAATGTCCTGGGTGAAGGATGTGTCCCTTGCCTTTCTTGGTGTAAGGTCCTCATTGCTGAGTCGAAGGTCCGGCCAGCCTGGGGCACATTTCTCACCTCAGAGGGGAGAGTCGTCAGAAACCCAGCCAGAGAGTCTCTGGAACTCCCACACAAAAGTAGTGGGAGCCATTGGGGGAGGTTGGGGCTGTAAGGTGCCAAGCTTGGGTGACCCCATATTTGGTGGGGCAGAGAGGGGAAGGACTGAGGGCAGAAGGTTTTCAGGTGAAAGAATTTCTTTGTTGACATATTTTCTTTATGTAATTCTTTCTTTCTTTCCTTCTTTCTTTCCTTCTTTCTTTCTTTCTTTCTTTCTTTCTTTCTTCCTTTCTTCCTTTTCTTCTTTCTGTCTTTCTTTTCTTTCCTTTCTTTTCTTTCCTCACTAGGTTGTCCAGGGTGCTCTCAAACCACCCAACTTGGATCATCCTCTCGGTATGGGCATCCCAAACTGCTACAAATACAGGCTTTTCATTTTGTCGACATCCTTGTCTTCCTGCATGGTCTTGAACTCTGGACCAGAGACAATCCTCCTGCTGAGGTCAGCCCTCATCCTAGGATTTCTGGATTGTGCTTGGGGTCATGGTGGACGCTTGCTATGTTGTCTAGCCTGGTCTTGAGCTACTGGGCTCCGGCCATCTTACCATCTTGGCCTGCCTGAGTGCTGAGGAGACAGGTGTGAGTTTGACAGGCCATACCCGCTCCCCCAGTGGTTTGAGTATCATTTCCTTCCTTTCCCCAAGGTGGCCCTTGGGAGAGGGGAGCCAGTCCACCATGAGGAACAAGGCGGG
>NW_007259333.1:3546-5535 GCF_000164805.1 Carlito syrichta
CAACCACAGGCCAGACTCAGGGGCTAAATCTGGCTTCCTGGCCGTATGGAGGCCCAGGAGAGTGGACAGCCTGAACCTGCAGGTTTGACATCAGTCCGGGACTCAGGATGGGACCTTGTCTCAGCCATTAAAATAAATCCAAAATTAGCCAGGCATGGTGGCACAGGCCTGTGGTTTCAGACACTCTGGGGGCTGAGATGGGAGGAATGCCTGAGCCCAGCAGGTGGAGTCTGCAGTGGTCGTGAGCATGCTCCTGCACTCTGGCCTGGGTGACAGAGAAAGATTCCGACTCCAAATAATAATAATCACAATCACCACCACCACCACCACCTCTGCCATGTAGCGTGCAGAGTCACCCTCAGGGATGGGAGAGGAAAAGGCATTTTCCTGCCTGTCGTTTGCTGGCAATTTCAAAGTTGGCCACCAGGCACATCTGTCCCGTGCCTTCAGCCACGCATCCCAGAAGGCCTGCCTCCACCCTCCGCACTCATGCACTATGGCAAAGACAGGTGTGAACTCACGGAACAGACTGACCCGTGTTAGGGTGGCTGTCTGGCATAGATTGATCAAGGAGGTCTGGCAATGCCATCGCCACCCCAGGTTCTGGTCACCCAGTTTGCCTCCTTTGGGCAGGGGGAGGGCCCCTTCCTCTCCCAATCACTCCATCATCCCACGACCATGTGGACCTTTCCCTGGGGAGCCATGGGAGCCCATTTTGACACATGTTGGTGGCATCTTTTTTGTCTCCAGAGTCTTCATAGGCTAGGCTGGGGCATGGCAATATGATCGTGGATTCTGGGGCCTCTACCTGCGGGGTTGAGTTCATCCTCCCGCCTTGGCCCCCAAGCACCCTGGACTCTGGGGACCACCACGCCTGACTCGATTTTGGGGCCCTCTCATGGAGACAAGTTCTGCCCAAACCTCGTGGGCTGGTCTCTGAACCTGGGACTCAGGTAGCCTCCTACCTCAGCCTCCCAGGGCCCGGGTCTGGTGGCTGTGAGCCATGGTACCCAGCCTGTACTTGCACATGCTGTTGGTGGGGGTGATGCAAAGGCACACACTGGGATGGAGGCCACCGCATCTCGTGTAGCTGGAACCGCATGGGCCACCATATGAGACTACAGTGCTTGCATTCTGGGGAGCAACAAGGTCTCGCTACTTGACCCAGGCTGGTCTCAAACTCCTGGGTTGCTGAAGTCCCCAACCTCAGCCTCCCAAATCCACAGCCCAATTGTCTGACAATCCACCATCTTTCGGGAACTCTAAGTCCAAGTCTGGGGCCCCTATCCCAAATGATCTCGTTCTGTTCATGATGATCTCAACCCCATGCACAAATGAATGCTTTTTCTTTTCTTTTTCCCTTTTTTTCTTTGAGTCAGAGTCTCATTCCTTCACCCAGGCTTTAGGGCAGGGGCTCGATCCCAGCCACCAAAGCCTTGGCCTGCCAGGTTCCAGGGAGCCTTTCACTGGCCTTCCGAGGAACTGGAACGATAGGCACGTGCCACCATGCCTGGCTCATTTGGAATGGAGAGTTGAGACAAAGTCTCACCAAGTTTCCTGGGCACTTCTTGGCCCAGGGGTTCAGGCCCGTTGCTGGCCTGACCTCCCAAAGAACTGGGATGACGAGTCTAAGCCCCCAAGCCTGGCTTCCATCCTTCTTCAAAAATGAACCAGAAGGCCTGCTAAGGCAGCCCACAACTGGAATCCCAGCACTCTGGGAGACTGAGGCAGGAGGATGGCTGGAGCTCAGGAGTCCAAAGACAGCCCAGGCCACACAGGGAGACCCCATCTCCACACCCATCTAAACAGTGGGTTTGGGGTTGAGGTGCCCATTGTACCAGCCACTTTGGAGGTTGAGGTGGGAGAATCAACAGAGCCCGCGATTTTGAGCCTGGCAGTGAACAATGGTCATGATCATGGGAACCAGGCTGGGCCTTAGAGCCAGACCCTGTCTCCAATATCAACAGAAACGTACACAGCTTCTAAACA
>NW_007259333.1:6718-8047 GCF_000164805.1 Carlito syrichta
TTTCCATGAGGCAACCCTTGGGAGGAGCCAGTGCTTCTACCTAGGGGAATCAGGCGGAAGGAGGGGTGGGCACCCTGGTGGAGACATGCCTCTAAGCCAGGTGCTCCACCCTGGGAGGACTCAACTGGTGATTCCAGGTGTCCTCTCTGGTTTCTGGGTCATCGGAAGGGAGAGGGCCTCATGGTGAGACCCTGAGAAGGGTGTGGAGGCTGGGTGCAGTGGCTCAGGCCTGGGTCATCCTGTAACTCTGGGATGCAGAGACAAGAGGATGGCCAGAGCCTCTGGGTTTAAGAGTAGCTTGGGCACCTCGGTGAGACCTAGTCTCTATAAGAAGCCAAAAATTTAGCTGAGCATGTTGGCTCACGCCTGTCCTTCTGGCCTCTCAGGAGGCTGAAGTGGATGCTCGCCGGAGCCCAACCAGTGGAGGCTGCCGTGTCTGAGAGTGGGCCCCTGTGCTCCAACCTGGGTGAAACAGTGGGACTCCAACTCACAGTAATAATACCTACCACCACCACCACCACAGACACAGGTAAGGCTCAGGGGCTCAGCCTGGCATCCCAGTCCTTCAGAGGCCTAGGCATGTGAATGGCCTAAGCCTGCAGGTTCAACACCAGCCTTGGACACAGGAAGAAACCTCATCTTGGTCATTAAAAATAAATCCAAATATTAGCCGGACATGTTGGCACAGACCTGTGGTTCCAGTCACTTAGGGGGCAGAGGCTGGAGGATCACCTGAGCCCAGCAGGTGGAGTCCACAGTGGCCGTGAGCATGACCCTGCACTCTGGCCTCAGTGACTGAGTGGGATTCAGACTCCAAAAAATAATAATCACCACCACCACCACCATCACCCCTGCCACCCAGCACGAGGAGTCACCCTCAGGAATGGGAGAGGAAAAGGCACTTTTCAGCCTGTTGATCATGGGAGGTTTCAAAGGTGGCCACCAGGCACATCAGTCACACACCTTTGACCACACACCCCAGAAGGCCTGCCTAACACTCCCCATTAGTGCCCCACAGAACAGAGGTGTGTGACCTCATGGAACAGATGGCTTTGTGCTAGGGCGGCCATTGGGCACAGAGCAATCAAGGGAGTCAGGCAATGCCAAGGCCAGCCCAGATTCTGGTCGCCTGGTCTGCAACTTTTGGGACAGGAGAGGTCCCCTTCCTCTCCCGATCACTCCATTGTTTGCCGCCCACACAGATCTTTCCGTGGGAAGCTGTGGATGACCATTGTGATGCACGTGGGATGCGTCTTTTTTGTCTCCAGAGTCTCCTTCAGCCAGGCTGGGGTGCAGTGTCACGATTGTGGATCCCGGGGATTTGACCTG
>NW_007259334.1:0-8696 GCF_000164805.1 Carlito syrichta
CGAACCCTGGGGCTAAGTCCATCCTCTCGCTTTTGCCACCCAGAATGCCAGGATGACAGGCCTGAGCCTCTGCACCCAGCCTGCATACCACTCTCATGACCCACCTCGAGGACCACTCCCTTCTGATGACCCAGGACCCCAAAGAGTGTGGCTGCATTTGCCTGCCGAGTTCTCTCCTGGGGGAGTGCCTGAGGCAGGGGCGTGTCCCCACTGGGGCTCCAAACCTCCTCCCAACTCTTTCCCCCGGTTGGGCCCACTCATCCCTCCCAAGGGCCACCTTGGAGAAAGGGAGGGAGTGATTCTCAAACCATTTGGGGAGCAGTGACTGCCTGGCAACTCATGTCTATCTCCTCGTCACTCAGGGAGGCCGAGACAGGAAGGTGGCCAGAGCCCAGGATCTCAAGACCTGTCTGGACAACATAGCAAACCCCCATCATGACCCCAAGCAAAACCCAGAAAACCTTGGGCCAGGGCATGCCTCGGTGGGATGATCGCCTCTGGCCCACAGTTCAAGACCAGGCAGGAAGACCAGGATGTTGACCAAATGGAAAGCCTGTGTTCACAACAGTTTGGGAGACCAAGGCCTAGAGGATGTCTTGTGTTGGGCAGTTTGACAGCAACCTGGTCAGCTTAGTGAGGAAAGAAAAGAAAATAAAGTAAGAAAGAGAGAAAGGAAGAAAGGAAGAAAGAAAGTATACATAAAGAAAATCTAAGTCATCAAAGAAGTCCTTTCATCTGAAAACCTTTCTGCCCTCAGTCATTAACCTCCCTGCCCCCCCACATACAAGGGTACCCCAAGCTCAGCACCTTACAGCCCCACCCCCCCAAATGACTGCTCCTGCTTAGGTGCAGGAGTTCCAGAGACTCACTGGCCGGGTTCTTGCTGACTCTCCTCTCTGAGGTGAGAACTGTGCCCCAGACAGGCTGATTCTCTGATTCAGCAACATGGACGTTGCACCAAGAAAGGCCAGGGACTCATCCCTCACCTGGGGACATTTCTTCCCCCCAAGCCCATTTTTTCTGGCTCTAAAGTCAGTCACCCTTTGAACACACCACGTGCAGTTGAGAATGCGTATGATTCTGATGTTTGGAGATAGGTCTGGCTCTGTGGCCCAGGCTGGGCCCGGGGACAAAACCATCATTCACCATGAGCCTCAAAATCATGGACTCTGGTGATCCTCCTGTCTCAGCCTCTAGAGTGGCTGGGATGATTGGCACCACATCCCCAGAGCCTCTGTTTGGATGGGTGGGGAGACAGGGTCTCCTTCCAAGGCCCAGGTTGGTCTTGAGCACATGGGCTACAGCCATCCTCCCAATTCAACCTCCAAGAGTGCTGGCATTCCAAGGCATGGGCCGCTGCACCTGGCCTTCTGGTTCTTTTTTGAGGAAGGATCGAGGCTAGGCTCAGGGGTTCAACCTAATGATCCCAGCACTTTGGGAGGCTGAGGCCAGTGGCTGCTCTGATCCCATGTGCTCAGAGATGGGTCCGAGACACATCTGGGAAACTCGGCAATACCTTGTCTCTACTCTCCATTCCAAATGAGCCGGGCGTGGTGGCATGTGCCTGTCGTTCTGGCTCCTTGGAAGGCCAGTGGGGAAGGATAGCCAGAACCCTGTGTGCTGAGGCTGCGGTGGCCAGGAGCGAGCTACTGTCATCCAACCTGGACAACGGAGTGAGACTCCAACTCAAAAGAAATAAAACGAAAGAAAATAAGAGCATCCATTTGTGTATCAAGTTGGGATCATCGTATACAGACAGACATCATTGGGGAAGGAGGCCGAAGTCTTGGGCATAGAGTTCCCAAAAGATGGTGGCTCAGCAGACAATTGTGCTGTGGCTTTGGGAGGCTGAGGTGGGGATCACTGGAGCCTGGGAGTTCGAGACCAGCCTGGGTCACGTAGCGAGACCTCATCACTCCCGGAACACAAATATTTGAGTCACCTTTGTTGGCTCACAGGTTCCCAGCTACACGGGAGGCAGTGACCTCCATCCTGGGGTGTGACTTTGTATCGCCCCCTCTGACAGCACATGCGAGTCCAGGCCAGCCACCATGGCTCGTGGCTGTCAGCCCTGCTCCCTTGGAGGCCGAGGAGGGAGGCTACTTGAGCCCAGGTGTCTGAGACCAGCACAGATGATGTGGCCAGACCTCGTCTGGGGGAGAGATCCCCAAAATAGTCAGGTGTGGTATATCCAGTAATACCGGCTGCTCAGGGGCAGAAGCAGGAAGACAGACTGAGTCTCTACGGCTCAGGCCCCGAAGCCACAATCCTGTTAGTGCATCCCAGCCCAGCTGATGGAGACACTGATGACAAAAAATACGCCTCCCACGTGCATCACAATGTGTGACCTTGACTACCCAGTTAAAGTTCCACATGAGTGGGTGATGAATGAGTGATCGGGAGATGAAAAGGCCCTTCTCCTGCCCGAAGGTTGCAGACCGGATGACCAAAACCTGTGCTGGCCGTGATGTTGCTGGGCTGTCTTGATCACTCTGCCCATGGCTGCCCTAACTCTCAGCCATCAGTTCCATGAGCTCACATGTGTCTTTGCCATGGGGCACTAGTGTGGAGTGTGGAGGCAGGACTTCTGGTGCCCGTGGGCAAAGGTGCAGGCCAGATGTGCTGGTGACCACCTTAGAAGCCTTCCAAAAACGAGTCCAGAAACTGCCTTTTCCTCTCCCATCCCTGAGTGTGTCTTCTTGGGTTGGATGGCAGGGGTGGTGATGGTGGTGGTTGTGGTGATTATTATTTGTTGTCAGAACCCTGCTCTGTCACCCAGGCCAGAATGCAAGGTCATGCTCATAGCCACCATGGACTTCACCTGCTGGGCTCAGATGATCCTCCCACTTCTGCCCCCCATGTGGCTGGAACCACAGGTCTGCACCACCATGCCCGGCTAATCTTCGATTCATTTTTGATAACCGACACGAGGTCTTGCCCTGTGTCCCAGGCTGGTGTCAAACCCACTGACTCAGGCAGTGCACTCGCTTGGGCTTCCTAAGGGTTGGGATGCCAGGTTGAGGCCCTCAGCCTGCCCTGTGGATGTGCTGGTGGTGGTCGTAGGTATTATTATTCTGAGTTGGAGTCCTGCTCTTTTGCCCAGACCAGAGTGCAGGGGACAGCCCTCAGACACTGCAGCCTCACCCAATTGGGATCTGGTGATTCTCCCGCTGTGGCCTCCAGATTGGCTGAAAGGACAGGTATGCACCACCACACTCGGCTCATTTTTTTGATTTCTGGTAGAGACATGGTCTTGCCAAGGTTCCTGGGCAAGTCTTGAACATGGGGGCTCAGACTATCCTCTCTCATCAGCCTCCCAGAGGGCCAGGATGACAGGCGTGAGCTCCCATGCCCAGCCTCCACACACCTCTCCAAGCTCTACCACGAGGCCTGCTACTTTACAATTACCCAGGACTGTAGAGAGAGAGGCTGGCATCACCAGTCGAGCTCTTCATGGGGGGAGCTCCTGCCTCAGGCCCATGTCTTCACCAGGGCACCCACCGCTCCTCTTGCCTCTTTCCCAAGGGAGATCCCATTTTCTCCTCTGAGGGGCTGCCTCGGTGAAAGGGAGGAAGAAACTCTCAAATGTTCAGGGGGGCGGAGACGGACGGGCCATTCACTCCTGTTTCCTCAGCACTTGAGGAGGCCGAAATGGGAAAATGACCGGTGTCCAGGAACAAGAGACCAGGTTGGACACCATAGAAAATCCCCACCTTGACCCCAAGCAAAAGACAGAAAACCTTGGGTGAGTGCAGGCCTCAGTGGGATGATACCCTCCAGCACAGAGTTTAAGACCAGGCAGGAATACCAGGATCCACCAAATGGAAAGCCTGTGATTGCAGCAGTTTGGAAGGCTCAGGTTGAGAGGATGGCCATTGTTGTGCAATTGGAGAGCAGCCTGAGCAACCTAGTGAGGAAAGAAAATAAATAAATAAATAAATAAATAATCCATTCTCCTGCAAACCATCTGCCCTTAGTCCTTTGCCCCCACATATGATGTCTTCTAAGTCTGGCACCTTACAGTCCTAACCCACACCCCATTGGTTGCCCCTGCTTTGGTGGAGGGGTTCCCAGGCTCCCTGGCCAGGTTCCTGCCAGCTATCTCTCCTAGGTTAGAACTGTGCCCCAGGCAGGTCAACCCTCTGACTTGGCAATGAGGACCTTCCACCAAGAAAGGCCAGGGACAAATCCCTCACCCAGGAACATTTCTTCCTCCACAATATCATTATTTCTGATATAAAGCCAGTAGCCCTGTGAATACACCAGGTGCAGTTTAGAATCTGTGTATGTTTCTGATGATTTTGGAGACAGGGTCTGGCTCTTTGGCACACCCTGATGCCCATGGTCATGACCATGGTTCATTGCCAGGCTCAAATTTGTGGGCTGTAGTGATCCTCCTGCCACAGCCTCTGGACCAACTGGGATGATGGGACCCTCGACCTCAGACTCTTTGTTTAGGTGGCTGTGGAGACGGGGTCCCTGAGTTGGCCTGAGCTGTCTTTGGGCTCCTGGATCCAGCCATCCTCCTGCCTCAGACTCCCAGAGTGCTGGGATTCCAGGCATGGGCTGCCATGCCCGATCTTCTGGTTTGTTTTTGATGAAGGATCAAAGCCAGGCTATGGGGCTCAGTCTCGTCATCCCAGCACTTTGGGAGGCCAGTCCAGCAGCTGGCACAAACCCATGACAGAAAACCAGTCAGGTAACTTGGCAAGACCTCGTCTCTACACTGTCGTTCCAGCTTTCTCAGGAATGCTGACAAACGGCTCACTGGAGCCTGGTGGGCCAAGGCTGCAGTGGCCAGAAGCGAGCCACCACCATAAAGCCTGGGCAAAGGAGTGAGCCTGCGACTCAAAGAAAAAAAGGGAAAAAGGAAAAAAAGAAAAACATCCACCTGTATATGGCTACACGGGATGTGGTGGCCTACGTTCTGGGACGTGCATTTGTGTCGCTCCCACTGACAGCACATGCAAGTACAGACCTGGAACTGTGGCTCACAGTCATCAGTCTTGGGCTCTGGGAGGCCAAGGTGAGAGGCTACCTGAGTCCCTGCGGTCCAAGCCCAGCCCGGGTGATGTGGCCAGACCTCATCTCGGTGAGAGGACCCCAAAATTGAGTCAGGCATCGTGGTCCCTGAAGTCCAGGTTGCTCGGGGGCCGAGGCGGGAGGACAGCCTCAGCCCCATAGGTCAAGGCCCCAGAAGCCAGGATCATGCTGCTGTGCCATGCCTGGCCCTCGGAGACTTTGGCGACAAGAGACACCTCCAACGTGTGTCACAACAGGCATCCACGGTTACCCTGGGAAAGGTCTGCATGGTCGTGGGATGATGGAGGGATCAGGAGAGGAAGGGTTCCTCCCCCCACCTGAATGAGGCAGACCGTGTGACTGGAACCAAGGCTGTCTGCAGCATTACCAGACCTCCTTGATTGCTCTATCCCCGACGACCACCCTAACTCTGGACAGTCTGTTCCTTGAGCTCACACATGCCTTTGCTGTGGGGCACAAGTGTGGAGGGTGAAGGCAGGACTTCTGGGACGTATGGCCAAAGGCATGGGATGGACGTATCCGGTGGCCAACTTTGAAACCACCTGCAAAGACAGGCGGAAAAGTGCCTTTTCGTCTCCCATCCCTGAGGGTGACTCCTCGCCCTGGGTGGCAGGGGTAGTGATTGTGGTGGTGATGCTGATTATTATTTGGAGACAGAATCCTGCTCTGTCACCCAGTCCTTAGTGCAAGGGCACACTCACAGACAACATGTACTTCACCTGCACTGCTCAGGTGATCCCCCCGTCTTGGCCCACTGAGTGGCTGGAACCACAGCCCTGCACCACCATGCCAGGCTTATCTTTGGATTTATTTTTAATGGCTGAGACAAGGCCTCACCCTGTGTACCGGGGTGTCAAACCCACAGGGTGTCAAACCCGCAGATCAGGTCATCCACTCGCCTGAGCCTTCAAAGAATGGGGATGCCTGGCTGGGCTCCTCAGACAGGTCTGTAGTTGTGGTGGTGGTTGGTATTATTCTGAGTCAGAGTCCCTTTCTGTTGCTCAGGCCAGAGTGCAGGGGCCCACTCTCAGCCACCACATCCTCTACTGTATGGGCTCCAGCGATTCAACCGCAGTGGCCACCAGAGTGGGAAAATGGAAGGCCTGTGCCACCAAGCTCGGCTCATTTTTTTGGCTTCTTGTAGAGGCGTGGTCTGGGCAAGGTGCCCAGACTGGTCTTGAACCCAGGGGCTCAGGCCAACCTCTTGCCTCAGCCTCCAGAGCACTGGGATGAGAGATGTGAGCCCTTATACCTGGCCTCCACACCCCTCTCAGGACCCCTTAGAGAGATCCACTCCCTCTCATTGACATGCGAACATGGAGAGGGTGGCTGGAGTACCCTGCTGGGACCCCTGTGAGGGGAGCACCTGGTTGGTGGGTGTGTCTCCACCAGAGTTTCCACCCCTCCTCCAGCCTTGTTCCTCAGGGTGGACCCACTCGATTCTTCCAGGGGCCACCTGGGGGAAGGGGAGGACATGCCTCTCAAACCCTCAGGGGGCAGGGACAGCTGGGTGACTCACGCATGTCTCCTTGGCATTCCAGAAGGCCGAGACGGGAAGATGGCTGGAGCCCAGGAGCTCCAGACCATGCTGGACCCCATAGCAAGACCCTACCTTGACCCCAAGCAAAACCAAGAATACCTTGGGTGAGGGCAGACCTTGCCAAGATGATCACTTCCAGCCCACAGTTCAAGACCAGGCAGGAGACCAGGATGTTGATGAAATGGAAATCCTGTGATCACAGGAGTTTGGGAGACCGTGCCAAGGGGATGTTCCGAGTTGGCCAGTTTGAGAGCAGCCTGGACAACCTAGTGAGGAAAGAAAAAGAAAGAAAGAAAGAAAGAAAGAAAGAAAGAAAGAAAGAAAGAAAGAAAGAAAGAAAGAAAGAGAAGAAAGGAAGGAAGGAAGGAAGGGAAGGAAAAAAGAAAGAAAGAAAGGGTATAAGGAAGAAAGAAAGGAAGGGTGTAAGGAAGGTAGAAAGAAAGGAAAGAAAGAAATCCATTCTCCTGCAAACCTTCTGCCCTCAGTCCTCCCCCCCCCAACATGTGAAGGTCCCTCATGCTCGACACCTTTTACCCACAATCCTCACCATGGCTGCTCCCACTTTGGTGCAGGAGTTCCCGAGTCTCCCTGGTTGGGTTCCTGTTGGCTCTGCTCTTCGAGATGTGAAATGTGCCTCAGGCAGGGTGACCCTCCGACTCAGTGATGAGGGCCTTCTGCCATGAAAGGCAAGGGACACATCCCTCACCTGGGGACATTTCTTCCTCCCATTCCATTTTTCCTGGATCTAAAGACAGTTGTCCTGTGAACACACCATGAGTACTTGAAAATCTGTGTACAATTCTGATGTTTTTGGAAATAGGATATGGCTCTGTGGTCCAGGCTGGGGCCCAGGGACATGACTGACATTCACTGTCAGCCTCAAAATTGCAGGCTCTGATTATCCTCCTGCCTCAGCCTCCGGAGTGGCCAGGAAGATGGGCACCTCGACCCCAGACTTCCTGTTTATATGGGTGCGGAAATGGGGTCTCCCTGTATGGCTCGGGATGGCCATGGGTTCCAGAGCTCCAGTCATTCTCTGGCCTCAGTCTCCCAGAGTGCTGGGGTTCCATACGTGGACTGACGAACCAGACCTTCTAGTTCGTTTTCAAAGAAGGATCAAGGCCGGGTTCTGGAGCTCTGTCTTGCCATCCCAGTGCTTTGGGAGGCTGAGGCCAGTGTCCAGCCTGAGCCCGTTGGCTGAGAACTGCCTGGGCACCTCAGAGAGACTCGTCTTTACCCTCCATCCCAAATGAGCCAGGCGTGGTGGTGTGCACCTGTTGTTCTGGCTCCTTGGAAGGCCGGAGAAAGGCTCACGGGAGCTCAGTGGGCCAAGACTGGGGTGGCTGGAAGCAAGCCACCACCCTCCAACCTGAGCAATGGAGTGAGACTCCGAATCAAAGAAAAAAGGAAAAAAGGAAAAAAAAGAAGAGCATCCTATTGTGAATGGAGTTAGGATCATTGTGAACAGACAGAGATCATTTGGGAAGGAGGTCCCAGCCTAGGCCCTAGAGTTCATGCAACGTGGTGCATTGGCAGACAATCGGACGGTGGCTCTGGGAGGCGGAGTTGAGGGACCATTGAATCCCAGGAGTTAGAGTCAGTCTGTGCCACATAATGAGATCTCGTCACTCCCCTGGAGTCATGCATGGTGGCACTCATGTTCCCGGCTACATGGGATGTGGTGGCCTTCATCCCAGGGCATTCCTTTGCATTGCCCCCATCGACAGAATCTGCGATTCCAGGCCAGTCACCTTGGCTCACAGCCACCAGCCCAGTACCCTGGGATGCCGAGGCAGAAGGCTGCCTGAGCCCAGGGTTTGGAGATGAGTGCGGGCGACATTGAAAGACCTCGTCTCAGTGAGAAGTACCCAAAATCAGGTTTGTCGTGGTGGCCCCCAGAATCCTGTCTGCTAGGGGGCTGAAGCGGGAAGACCTCCTCAGCACTGAAGTTTGAGGCCCCGGGAGCCACAAACATGCTGACGCATTCTAGCAGGCCACTGGAAACTCAGGCGACAAAAATGACACCACCCACATGTGTCACAACTGGATTCCGTGGCCCCCGAGTAAAAGGTTCACATGAGCAGGGATGATGGAGTGATCGGGAGAGGAAGGG